>NC_056744.1:1693874358-1693918229 GCF_019279795.1 Protopterus annectens | reverse complement strand
GTCTTGAGAGGTACATGGGTCTAATGAGAGATGAGTACAGTGGGACAATGACCTCCTTTTTTCTGGATGAAAAGCCCTTAGTGATGAGGTGTGCCAAATAGAAGGATTCCCTGACTGTTGTGGCGATGTTGTTATCGAAGGTGAGACCACTGTCCACCTGTGTCCCTAAGTCTCTTATCACACTTTCGGTGTTTAGTGTACTGCCACCTATATGGGAATTGCATGGGTACATGCTTTTTCCCCAAAGGGGATAACTATACATTTCTTGGCATTGAGCCCAAGGCTCTGGCACCAAGCATTTGTTTCTGTAAGGCCCTTTTGTAGAGTATCCACATCATTTCGGGATTCAATAATGGCTCCCAGTTTGCAGTCATCTGCGGAATTTGTTAGCCAGAGTCTCTTAGTGTTGGCCTGTACTTCAGAGAAGTAGATGCCAAACAAGAGCGGTCCCAGGACTGAACCTTGATGTACTCCACTTGTCTGGAGCTGGATTTGGAGTTGGCTACTTTTACAGTGTGGGTTCTATCAGTAATCCAGTTAGCAACCCATTTGGTGACGTAGGAATTAATGCCCAACTTAGTAAGTTTATCTATGATTCCAGAGTGGGGGGTGGTGTCAAAGGCCTTGGCAAGGTCTAGATAAGCTGTGTGGACCATCTTACCCTTGTCCATGGCTCTGGAGATTGATTCGAAGAAGTCAATCAGGTTCAGGAGCCAAGATCGGCCCTTCACAAACCCAAACTCGGTGGGGTCCAGTGTTTGAAGGTTGCAAATGTCTTTGTTTATAAGTTCCATAATAATACACTCCATGGCCTTGCAGACAAGGCTTGTTAGAATGATGGGACAGTAGTTTCTGGGATCCAAGTTGGATCCCCCCTTGTGGAGTGGTATAACTGTAGGTCTGTGCCACTCATTGGGCATGAAACCTGAGGTGAGGCTATGATTAAACATGACACTTAGGTGAGGTGCCAGTTCATATTATAGTTCATGTAGTACACAGCCTGGGATGTCATCTGGTCCCATGGATGCTGTATTCTTAGCTTTGGAGAGTGTTTTTTTTTTTTTATTTATTTTTTTACCTGTGTGGCCGTTATTACCAGAATTTGGCAATCTTCCGGTATTGAGATGGGCCATTAAGGGGGGTGAAGTTGGCACTCAATCGATATGCCAGGGTATTGGCAATATCCTTGGGATCAGTATATTTAATGCCATTCTGTTTTAGCTCAGAGCAGATCTGAGCATTGCCATTTAGATTCCTGACATAGTTATAGAATGCCTTGTGGTTGTCTTTGAAAATTTTATTTTCATAACTAGCTTTGGAGGATTTTATGAGGGATCTCAGTTTCTTACTGAGGCTGGTAAGGGAGTTTTTTTGCATCTTGGGATTTTCCTCTTTTCTGCAACAGTTTCTTCCTTTTGTTGTAAAGTTGGTTTATGGCAGGGGACCACCAGATTGGCTTCCTTTTTTTGGATGAGAGCATCTTGGTTCTATTTGCGATGGCACGATTCATGCATCACTGGATGTGCTCGTACAGTGCCTTAGTGTAGGATTCAGCAGTTGAACTTTCAGTTCCAGTCTGCATGGGTGTCATGAAGTTTGTAACTTCTGACTTGAGTAGCATGAAGTTGGCTTTGGAGAAGTTTATTTTTATGGAGGTTTCCTTACTGGGGGGTGCGGGTAGGATGTGGATGTTAAGGGTGATTTGCTTATGGTCAGACCTGACTAACGAGGGAGTGACCATAGGTGTGGAGCATTGATTTCCCATGCTAGTAACGACCAGGTCTGGGATATTGGAACCCCTGGTGGGACTATGGATTAGTTGATCTATGTCCAGCAGAGCCATTAGTTCCCTGCACAACTGTCCAGCAGAGCAACTGCAGTGATCCCCGGGGTAAATTATCTGTTTCCCATCCACCCGTCAAGGTTTCTCTTGAAGAGCGTTAGTGAGGGGCTTTGCCTGATATATATTGGAATCCTGTTCCAAATCATGGGGAATCTCTGGGACAGGAATCTATCATGTCCTATTTATCATTGCACATCTTTTTGCTGGTTGTGATATACTAATGGCAAAAGGACTGTATACTGAAAGGCATAATAATGTGGCAAGAGTGTTGCATTGGGGATTGTGCAAATGTTATAATACTGATGTAGCTGAAAAGTACTAGAAACATGAGCCAGGAAGCATAATAGAAAATGATGAATTTTGTATCACATGGGATCATCCATTACCAACAGTTCCTAAAATAAATGCAAGAAAACCAGATCTAGTAGTCCATGAAAAGAAGGCAAAAGTAACATTGATTATTGAAATCACTACACCTAATGACTATAGAGTCTTACAGGTGGAGAGACACAGAGTCATACTATACCAGGATTTGCAGGCGGAAACAAAGGTAATGTGGAAGAAAGATACCCAGACCATTCCAGCAGTAGCAGCAGCAGCAATGAGTTTTATTTATTTATTTAATGTTTCTTTACTGGGAAAGTTTGACTTGGAACTAAGCCAATTTTCAGCAGAAGCCTGGGTAGAAATAGTCCGAATGTATGCCATTTAACATGAAAGGAAATCGGAGGTCACAGAGGAGACCCACACAATTGCAGGGAGGACGTGCAGAAGGCACACCAGTCGAGAATTGAACCAGAGAACATCTTGCTGTGAGGTGACAATGCTACCACTGTGCTATCCTATATTGTAAATAAAAAAGAATTTACAGTCATACTTAGATATGATACTGATAAATGTAACACCATAAGAATTGCAGAAGGAGTCATTACAGGACACAGTGCGGGTGCTTTGAAGAGCACTTCTGACTAACAGCAAATATTGGAAACAATACTAATTTCATGAACTTTAATCGTACTTTGGTTTAGGAATGGGGTCCATTCCAGTCTTGATATTAGAAACCTGAAAGACTTGGAGAGATATAAAAGATCTAAATGGAGAGATGGAGTAAGCCAGAAAATGAGAGTGGAATTGCTGGAACTGAATTCATTAATATTGATGAGAACCTTCGGATGGTGGAGCCTGTTTTTAGAAACTCTCACCATCAAGACGCTGATATATAGAGTGCATTTTAAATATAATGGAAAAAGGTAGATAAAAAATGGTTGAACAGGCACATGGCAAGTTAGTGCCCACTCTTGTATGCATTGGTTTCAATACATGAAACATTTCGACCGCAGGGTTAGCAGGTTGGGATGAAGGTAGCATCTCTGTAGTGGAAGGAAGTAGTCCACCAAAGCCAAAAAAAAAACTATTAACCCAAGTAAGAGGCACAGAGACAATAAAGTGCACTGCTGAGGAAAGACAGAGATTATGTACTGTTATGCCAAAAAAAGAGAAGAAAAAGACTTGCACAAGGCAAGAAGACCAGTTAAAAACTACAGATAATTTAACATCCTTAAATCTACCAGATCAGAAAAACATACCTACATGAAGAAACTGAAAAGCAAGCAACAGAAGTAAAATAGGAAAGGAACAAAAAATGGAGGTGATTTAAAGTTATAGAAAGAAACACATGGGAAGGAAAATGAGATTGGATACAGTATATTTATGTAGAGAAGAAAGCCAAAATCAGCACAAAACATGCAGCTCTATAAAAATTAGAATACAAAGGCGGAATGTTCTGGGGGGAGGGGCAAGCCTCTTATGCCGGAGAGAAAGTCCTCCCCCCTCATCCCCTCCTTTTGGGAGACACCCCCTGACTTTTATTTATACCATCTCCATTGCTGCATAACAGTAGACAAAGGGCAACACCATGCCTTCGACTGGGAGACAAGTCAGTGAGCTGTATTCAGTGTTATAAACAGCCCTTGGCATAGGAATAGTGGCAGAAATTAAACAAAAAGAATTTGTGAGGTGATAGACTATCTGTGACGTGAAGGCTTTAGTGTGGAAACTCTGACACAGTTAATATCACAACATGATATGCCAATGAGTCTCCAGGAGGAGGAACAACAGATGAAGCAGGTTGTCTGAAGAAGATACACCACAAGGTGATACGCCGGAACCTTTTGTAGGAAACTTGTACAAAGTCCAGTTAGAACTGCACAACAAAGGAAAGAGCAAGAAATGGCTAATACTCTGACACTGACAATATTGCTACTTGATGGGCCTAGTTAGAATTGTACTGAAAGGGCAAGAGCTGAAAATGGGGGGGAAAGATGGTGCCTTCACCCTAAAAGAAAATGATCTAGGGGAAGAGCTGCTTGATTTAATATACAGATGGATAGACATGTTGAGATCAATAAATGAAATAGATTACAGAAAGTGAATAAGACTCAGCATGTTAGATAGATTACAGAAAGTGAATAAGACTCAGCATGTTAGAGGTGTGGTAAACCAGGTGAACAGGACTATTAAGAGAAATTCAAGCATCGTAGCAGAAATAAGTAGGATATACTACCATGCATCTGAACTAGGAACAAATAGTGTTACCACAAAAAATGTAGCGCAACAAAGGGAAGGAAGGGAGGAAATAAAATGTTACCCTGGAAGAACTGAATAGAGAAAACTGTAAAACAATTAAGGGCAGCATTACTGTCAGAAGAATACAGAAAAGGGAACAGATCTTCTAAAACCCTTACAAAGTTAGCTGTGGTAAAATCAATGCACAGGATTAAAAGAGACTATGATTTATCATGTACTATTTCCAGTAATAAACTAAAAATATCAATGGAAGCAGCAGTACTGCATGCAGATAAATGTAAAGAAATGTAGAAAATCGGGAATTCATTGATGACACAAAAATTACTTAATGAGAAGCAAAAGAAAAAGCAATAGAGACATCACAAAAAAGAAGAAGTGGGTATTTATAAAGATCCTGTTTAACATAACTATTCTGACTGGATGAGAGAGTTAAAATAAATGGAGTTGGGAGATCTAAAATAAAAGATAAGACAATGGAGAAAGCTATGACTAGAGAAATTAAAAGAAAATGAAGCTACTAAATGGAAAACCATGGGTTCATATGCAGTGTCTAACTTCTGGCTAAAGGTATTAACATTTTTACACTAAGGGTTATCACCTAGTAAAATGACTTGTCTTCATATCACAAGCAGGCATTAATTTTAACAACAACAACAGAAAAAACACCTATTAAGAGTTATATGCAGGATTTGATGCATGGTTTGTAGCCATCTAGAAAAAAGTTAAACATGACAGAACTAAAAGCTAATAAAAGAAAGTCATGTGAGCAAAGGATTATTGATTTTTAAATGTTTTTAATAAATTTTACCGCCAGATATCAGGCATTGTAATGGATATACCCATTGTCAATACTTATGCCAATTTGGTATTGGATAAATGGGAATATCATTTTGTGTACAGTGCTGCAAATTGTTACCCAGAAGAGGTTGCCTGCTTTAAACAATTTGTAGATGATGTGTTTTTTATTTGGAAGGGTGGGCAGGATGAAGCAGTTCAATTTAATGAATATTTGAATAGCGGTCACACTTTATTATATTTTCTATGTCTGTTTCATCTACTAGAATTGTATTTTTGGATGTGGAGCTATTCTTCAATGGATGTGACATACAAACCTCTATGCACAAAAAAGCTGTACATAGAAACAAATATTTATACTTTGAGTATGCATTTGCCACACATCTTTAAGGGAATTGTCAAAGGACAGTTTTTATGTAACAGCAGGTTAAATGCCAATATTGTTGGGTGCATTACACAAATGAATGACATGATTAATGAATTTAGAAATAGAGGCTACGATGAAACACTACTAAGTAATGTGAGCACTGATATTCTAGGGATGTGAGAGATCCAAGCTAAGCCATATTATAGTGATGAAATGTCAATAAATGAACAAATGGCTTTATTTGATTATGATAATAAATTACAATGTCTCACTACCTATAGTAGATGTACAAATGGTGTAAAGAAATTTATAATGGATAATTGGGAGATAACTCTACCCCAAAGCTACAGAATATTGTAGGTAACAAACCTAGGTTTGCTTACCGCAATGATTCTAGTTTAAAACAATGCTATGTTATAAAGGCACTAGATATGCCTTGATGTATAAACAGCTACATAAAATAGGGAATTACTCATGCTATAACTGTTTTTGCTGCTCTAGTATTACTAGTGATCAGGCTTTTACACACCCTATTACAAAGAAACCTGTTGTGTCTGTTGTGCTACATGTACTTTAATGTTATATACCTTGAAACTTGCAAGGTACGTCCTAGTTTTTACATGGGTAAATCAGTAAGACATCTAAAAGACAGAATAATTGAACATAGATCAGAGAATAAAATGCATCAGCGAAACGTATTACTGATAATGGCCCAATGTATGTTTTTAACTTAAGGGTGATTGACATGGTATATAAAATTGGGGGTGGGGGATTGGGAGCGATATAAATAATAAACTTGAAATTAAAGAATATGAGTGGATTGTACGACTCCAAGCTGACCACCCAACAAGCTATAAGCCTTAAACCAATTCTTAAATGTAAGCATTACTGCTTAAAATAAGATGTCATTCTTTGTATGAGTAATTGTATGTTAATTGTTTAATTGAATATTGTGTATGATTGGCTGTGCTTTTATGAGACTTTTAAATGAAATGTATTGAACTGTTTTAATTTAAACTGAGGAAGGGTTTGTTAACCTGAAAGCTTTGCTTTAGTTTATTAAATGTGTATATTCAGTACACTGCTGAGTTACTTTTTATACTATTCTTAAATAACGCTATAACAGAGAAAGTAAAAATGGGAAGAATCTGAGTAAGGAAAGGGCAGCTTACAAACAAACATTCAACAGCATCCCACATTCAGTGTAAAGGGGTGCTTACAGATGTACAAGATGTACCCTACATTTAGCAGTTACATTGCAGTGACTGTAAAACAGTGGTAAAGCACCTTGCAACTGGGCCTTCATAGAGGACAAATTATTGTCAGGGGTAAAAGTTCAAAGGGGGATATTCCAGGGTGATTCTTTGTCATCACTGCCATTTTGTCTTGTCCTTAACCTGTTACTCTTTTTTCTTAATAGACTTTGGTATAGTTGCAGTTTAACTTCAAAAAACAAACTTTTTCAAAGACATCTCATCTACTGTTTGTAGATGTTATTAAATTATATAGCTCATCAGATGAGGATATGAAAACTGAAACATCAAGAAAGTACAAACTTAGTACAACAATCCAATGTAAATGAATGTGAACAGGAGGGAATGTACTGTTTGGGAATAGATGAAGGGTCAACAGTAAAACAGACAAATGAGAAAACCTTAGGAAGGAATACTTCAGAAGAGTACAGCTTATATTGAAAACTGGCTTAATGTATATAATTAAAACCCAAGCTAAAATATATATTTACTCTTCTTGTTATAACTTACAGCTTTGGTATGATTTACCAGCCCCAAATAACATAGTATCAGCTGGACAAGGAAGCGAGAAACGTTTCCTGCTTATCAAATGATTTATAAAAACAGTGCAGATCAAGAGCATGTACTCCTCGCTCTGAAGGAGGTTTGCCCCCCCCCCCAAAATTGGCTGCATTCATAGGTCTTCATCTGTGCGACTGCATACATATTTGCCGACTGCATCATATCCAAACATAGCTGAAGTTCTAAAGTATGGAGAGAAGGAGTCTAAGATGACACGTTTGCTAAGGCTAGCCTAATACTTACCTATGAACGTATAAGAAGAAAAGTGTCTCTGTTATTGATCAGTAACCAGTGTGCTTTTTCATACAAGTTACAGTGATGTCAGGTAATATCTGCAAGCACAACAAGTTTAAGTCATTTATTTTCAATTACTTGGATGTGTTTTGTGTTTTCTTGCACACATTTTGGCTATATCGTATCTGTCCTGGGTGGGTTTGACATAGTCAGTATGTATGTTGTAGTTCATTAAGGTTTCAAGCCTTACTCCAATATATTTTTGTTCCTTAACATTTGGAATACTATTCACTTTGAAATCTGTTATGTGTAAAGACATCAATGCCCTACATTGATAGACTATTCTTGGCATGACATGAAATGATAAACTGAACATGGCTTTTAAAATACCAAAATTTATGCAATGTAAAGAATGATATCACACACACACACACGTGTGTGCATAACACTATATCTGTCGAGATATATATGTATATGTGCATGGGTCTACTTCATAAGATCGACAGACCATTTGGTTGACAACCATTATTCAAGGCAAAAACCTGGGAATTGCCCCCCTCCCCATTGTTGTATGATCCTAGAGTTGATAAATATAGTTAGGAGGGTGTGGGGGACACAGCCCCCCACATTGGAGAGTGTGGGGGTAGAAGCCCCCCACCTATTTCCTTTTAAAACATAAAAATACAACAAAAACTACACATTATAAACACCTCCCTAACTATATATATCAACTCCAAGGTCGCACAACATTGGGAAGGGGGCCAAATCCCTGTTAAGTGCCTTGAATACTGGTTGTCGACCAAATGAATGTCGGTCAGATGGTCTATCGATCTTATGAAGTAGACCCATGTGTGTATATATATATATATATATATATATATATATATATATATATATATATATATATATATATATACACACACACACATATATATGTAGATATGTACATACATAAATGGGTCTACTTGAGCAGACGTATTTTCACTTACCCAAATTTTCTTTTATCGAGATGACAACACTGAACTGTCACTAAATCGAAACTACATACCACCAAAATATTTAACTGGGAAAAAAACACTTGGTGAAGAATAAAACTGAACATACACCTCACTATGTCAAACCCACCTTGGTGGGGGGCTGTGCCTCCACCCCCAACTAAATATACCAACTCTGGGACTGGAATACACTGGGAAAAGGGCAAATTTCAACATGTTGGCCAAGTTTAGCAGAAAAGTTTTGGAAGGCAGTTGGAATGGAAGTAGATGAGAATTAAACAGCAACTTATAGTGCCAAAAAGTAAAAAATAAATAAATAAATAAATAAAAAAAAAAAATATATATATATATATATATATATATATATATATCTAGGACTACATGAAAAGTAAACAAGGTTGGAAAGCCTACAAGTATAGTGTCAAGTATACAGAATTTCTGGAATAACCACATGTTGACCAAGATTTGATGCTAGAATGGTTAAGGAGAATTTAAATCAAAATATGTAAGGCTAGCAATGACAACCCAACATAGTAGGCTATGTACATGTTTGTTTATGAAATCTGTAGAAAAAATGGATAAATCAACAAAGTTGAAAAGAATTGCGCTTCTTGTTGCCGGTTGAGATATACTCATGGCTGGATTCATGATTACTTGCTAAAGGTCTTTTTTCTGATTGTCAGAACATCAAAAACAATTGCTAAATGCCACATTTAGTCAACATAATTTTAGGGCCCTGCACCTCCCACTTGAATGACCTCCGCACCCATTAACTTTTATTTATACCATCTCCATTGTTGCGCAACAATGAATAAAGGGCAACACCATACCTTGCTGCAAGTGATTTTCAGTGATAAAGTCAGTGAGGTGTTTTCAGTGTGACAAACTGTACTTGGTAAAAACAAAAGTTCCTTTATGGCTGAGGGTCTGAATACTGAAATGCACAACTTCTTCACTGAAGATTATGCAAACATTGCAGTATACAGGTAGCAATGGCAAACCTCTTCATAAGTGAATCATGATAAATGGAAAATTACATTTCTAAGGATAAAAATCCAAAGAGGGAAATGCCAGGGTGATTCTTTGCTACCACTGCAGTGTTTATTTCACAAACTCCGTTATGGTTATAGCTTTACTGCCAAAAAACAAACTTCCCAGTATCTCATATACCTTCTTGGATGATTTAAAAACAGTATAGCTTGTCAGACAAGCAACTGAAAGAACATTGCAAATGTTAAAACTTTTTCAGATGATATACAAATGACATTGGGTCTTGATAAATATGTGCAAACAGCATTTATAGCAGGAAAGCTCCAACATCGGGAAAATATCACCCTGAGAGAAGAGTGGGATCTGTAAGAGCTTGAGGGGAGTATATAAATATATGTGAATAGATCAAGAAGTACAGCTAGAGAAAATAGGAACAAAGCTTACTAGGGATTATTTTTTAGATTATTTAAAATTAATATTTATTTATTTATTTATTTATTTATTTATTGCAGTTGGTTTACCAGGATAGTCCATTGGGCCATAATGAACCCGTTTTCAATGGAGTCCTGGGGAGAAAAGCTCCAAAATACATTCTACATACCTACATACATACAATCATACATACATTCAAAGTTACACAGTAGGTACAACAGGTAAAAAAGAAAGCAATATCAGATAGGACAGCAAGTGTACAGTTAAATACATTGTGCAGAAAAATGTATTAACTATTTAGCACAAAAATGTCCATTTATACAGAGTAGTTAGGAAAACATAGTTACTAAAATGGAAGAGGAGGTAGAATGACATAATGTAGTGGGGGAAGAAGAACATAAGGACTTGTCTAATAAATTCTATGGAATTTTGTGGGTATAATAAAGAATGTAAGCAGAGCAGGGAGGGATGTGAGAAGGAGAAGAATAGGTTATGTAGGTGGGAGCAGGAGCATTCTCACTGAGATGCTAGATGTGTATAAAGAGATTTCTTGAAAGCAGAGTGATTAGAGGTGGTGCGGATGAGTGGAGGAAGGGAGTTCCAGAGGCGAGCTAGGTTGAAGGATAGGAGGTTTTTGCCTGGGGGATGTGTAGGTTTATGTACTTTGAGTAGGTTTTGATTATTTGATCTTAATACTCTATTGGGTAGGTGCATATTAAAGGCAGAAGAAAGGGAAGGACAGAGGGAGGGGTTGAAAATAAGCTTATAGGCTAGAGTTAGTTGAGTGTAAGTTAATTGATTGGGAAGTTCTAGCCATTTTAGTTTCTGGAGGGAAAAACAGTGGTGGGTGGAAGACTTGTGGCTGGTGGCGAATTTTGCAATTTTGTTGTAGCAAGAGGAAAGTTGTTTTTTGAGAGAGGACTGAAGATTAGTTAGGAGTGGGGCGCCATAGAGAAGGGAGGGGATAAGGAAGGAAGTAACAAGAGTTATTTTAGTAGCAGTGGTAAGGTAGGAATTTTGTCTATAAAGCATGCCAAGTTTTTGATGGGTCTTTTTGATATTTTTTTGTAGGTGAGAGGTAAATTTAAGTTGGTTGTCATTTTGTATCCCAAGTAGCTTGGTCTATGACACCATTTCAAGGGGTGAGTTATTTTGGCTAGTGATTGAAAATATATTCATATTGACAGAAGTAGCTTTAGAAGGAGTAAAAATCATTAGCTTGGTCTTGGAGGCGTTGAGAGCTAGGTGATTTTTTAACATCCATTGCTCTGTTGTAGAGAAGGCATCTTGAGTTAGTTTTTGAAGTGTAGTGATAGAAGAGGCTGAGCAAATGATAGTTGAATCATCTGCATATTGGATGATGTTTGAGAAAGGGATTGATTTGTAGAAGTCATTTATAAATATGTTGAAGAGAACAGGACCTAGAATGGAGCCTTGTGGAACACCTGTGGGGGTACTAAGGAATGAGGAGGTAGTTTTTTTTCCATTTTACTGCTTGATTTTGGTTGGATAGGTAACTAGAGAACCAGTGTAAGGAGGAGGAAGAAAGGTTAAGTTCTGAGAGTTTAGTTAAGAGCAGGCTGTGTGAGATGGTATCGAAGGCTTTGGAGAGGTCGAGTAGTAAGGTAGAAACAATTAGGCCAGAATCACGAGCTTTATTTACTGTTTCAAGGAAGGAGAGGAGGGCTGTCATAGTGCTGTGGTTAGGTCTGAAGCCATGCTGTGTGGGAGTTATAAGGTGATTTTCAAGGAGATGAGGAAGGAGTTGAAGTTGGACACATTTTTCTAGGATTTTAGAAATGGGGGACAGGATGGCTATGGGACGAAAGTTAGTGACGTTGTTATTGTTGCCCCCTTTGTGGAGGGGAATAATATATGCCTGTTTCCAGATTTGGGGAACTGTGCATTCTTTCAGGGAATGGTTAATTAAGATGCTAATGGGATATGCAAGTGTTTCAGCAGCTATACTAAGAAAGTAGGAAGGGATGTTATCAGGGGCATTGGTACATGGTTTCAATTTCAGAAGGAGTTTCTTTATAGTAGATGTAGGCACGGGATTGAATGAGAGGAGAGTGGAGTTGGGAGAGGGAGAGTTGGAGGGTGGAGGTGCTTGGGGTAAAGGTTGGGTAGTAGAAGAGGTAGAGGAGTTAGAGGATGGGAAGCAGGAAGTAGAAGTGGGGAAGGAAAGAGTGTGAGTGGGGGGGGGTGAGGGGGTGTTAGAGAGCATGGTGGAGTTGGAGAATGAGGAGGTCAGTTTGGCAATAGAGTCAATAAAAAATGAGTTAAATTGGGTGGCCAGATCTAGTTCAGAGGCATTTGAGTCTGGGGTGGGGTAGGAGTATCTGGTGTACTAGGATGAAGGAGACTAGAGATCCCTTTCCAAAATTTCTGAGGGTTGTTTTTATTATGGTTTTGGAGTGTAGAAAAATAGTGTAGACAATCAGAAGTGATGAGTTTCTTTACTTTATTTCGAAGCATTTTATATTCATTAAGGAGCAGACCTGTCTTAAGTTTCTGGTAGCGTGCCCAGACTTTATCTCTATGTCTCATAATGGCAAGAATATGTTCAGAGAGCCAGGGGGCTGATTTTGTTTTTATTCTCTTTGTCCTTAAGGGAGCTTGTGAGTCGAGTAATTTCAAGAATGTTGTATTGAAGTGTGACACTGCCATGTCTAGTGGTAGTGTTTTTAGACAGTTCCAATTAATTGCTTGTAAGGAATTTACGAAGGTGGTTGGGTTGAACTTTTTCTGGTCACGGATAGTTATATAGTTGTGGGTTTGTTGAAGGACAGTGGGAAGTCGGTTGGTGAAAATGGGTGAATGATCACTAAGGGAGTCCGGAAGGGTGCCACTGTCGGAGTAATAGTACAAGGATCCAATCTAGTATACTTCCACTGGAGAGGTTTTTTGCAGGGCGAGTTACTGAATTGATTAGTTGAGAGAAATTGTAGAGGTTAATATTTAAGGAATTTGTCAGAGATTGAATACAGGCCCAGTTGATGTTTACATCTCCTAGGATTATGGTTTCGTTGCTAATGTTACTAGAAATCCAAGAAAGGATGAGTTCAAGAGTGGAGATATTATCCCCTGGGGGTATATAAAGGGATGCTAGACATATGTGTTTGTGATTATTAATTTGTAGTAGAGTAAGGAGAAGTTCAGCATTGTTAAAGCGTGGAGTAGGTTTATTGTAGGGAGTGACTGCTAGGAAGGATGAATATATGAGGGCTACCCCTCCACCCTTTTTGTGAGGCCTGTCTTTCCTAATGATGGAGTAGTTTGGGGGAATAATTTCAGAGTCATTTATATGTGGTTTTAACCAGGTTTCAGAAATAGACAGGATGTCAGGTTTAATGTGTATGAGCCAAGCATGAAGGTTTGGGACTTTATTTACTATACTTTGGGAGTTTAAGGAAGTAAATAGTAAGGATTTATTTGTGGCTGTTATAGGGGAGGGGCCTGGGTTTGGGTGGATATCACCAGAAATGAGAGTGCTAATACTATGTAGTATGGAACAGTTTATGTGGGAAGATAGTAAGGTAAAGAGATATTGAAAACTGTTTGTACATCTGATAATAAAGTTCAAGTTATAAATCAATATACTGTTCCTGTTCTAATTTACAGATTTGGTATAACTGACTGGCCCAAAAAACTGAGGTTAGGAAAACAAGAAAACTGCTCCATGCTTATAAAATGATGTATATAAACTATTGCATTGCATGATTGTATATCCCTCAATGTGAAGGAGGTATGGGCCTCCTAGAAGTTTACTGTGTGTACTTGGTATTCAAATTTGATGCTAATGCCTTTGTTCCTGTTTTAGTGTCCACAGGCTGAAACGCATGTGTAGTAGGAACAACAGGGCTAAAATTTCAATAATTCTTGAATATGTTGCTAGTACACGTAACCTGATCTGAACTATACAAGGAGTCCTTTCTTCTTACAATGTTGTGCTAAGAGGAGCACTTTGTGCAGACATAAAGACTGAAGCAAAACTAATTTCATAAGCTTTAGTCACATTATCCATCTCTCCTTTCCACTTCTCTTTCATTGTCACAGAATTATATAAGGTTGGTCTGCTTTAAACTAATGTAAATATTTTATATTACACTCTGCTTGTTTATAGGCAGTCCCTGGGTTAAGGACAAGATCTGTTTTTTTGGTCTGTCCTTAAATCAGATTTGTATGCAAGTTGAAACACATACATATGGTTCTTATTAAATGTCACTTAGGCAAATGTTTGCCTCAGTCTAGTACTTATTTTACTTTTCTTTACATATAAAACAATTTAGGAACACTTCTAAATAAAACAGTTTTAAACATAGTACTGTATACTGTAGCTATGCTTCCTTACTTCCTATCAACATATCTGGTTTAAGGCATCTTGTTATTAAATGCAGTGTTTATGAGGACTTTTTTTCACACACACAAACCAGACCTCTCAACTGTACAGATTTTTGCAGAATGTCCAGATTTTTGCCTCATATTTTTGGCCCATATTTCATAAAATTGTGATTGACTAGCAAAAGTAGTGGCAAATAATTAAAGACTGAAGTTAGAAAATAATGACAGACATTTGAGTTTCAGAATTCATACCATTAAGAAAATTTATGCTAATGCAAAACCTGCTATTGTATCAACTTTCTAAGTTTGTAAGAGCAAAATATTTATTAAAAGTGTCCCTATTCTGGGGCATTTGAAACACTTTTATTTATGACTTTGTCCAAGTTTCTTGCTCTAAGAGGTTAAAAAGTATCACTCACACACACACACACACACACACACACACACACACACACACACACACACACACACACACACAAAAAACACAAGTAATTTAAAATATGCTCCTATTGTGAGCCTTTGTCACCTGTTAATTTTAGGCTTATCCAGATTCCTTGATCTGAGAAGAGAGATACAAAAACCTATACCTCTCAACTGTACAGATTTTGCTTCATATTTTTACCTGTTTCTCATTAAATTGTGGTTTTCTAGCAAATCATTGAGGGTTATATTCAGACAATAGTGGCAGTTGTTTGAGTTTCAAACAAGGCAGAAAATTCATGCTAATGCAAAACCTGTTCTATGTACTTTCTAAGTTTGTAAGAGAAATATTTGCAAAGTGTCCCTATTTTGAGGCCTTTGTCCCCCCATTATTTATAGCTTTGTCCACATTTCTTGCTGTAAGCGGTTGAGAGATATGAATGGAATATCAAGTCCTTTGATACACACACAAACACACACATCGTACTTCTCAACCTCTTTGAGACATCACGACAAAGCCATAAGTAATGGGGGGACAAAGACCACAAAATAGGGACACTTTTTAAATATTGCTCTTACAAACTTAGAAAGTTAATAGAATAACAGGTTTTGCAATTAGCAAGAATTTTCAGACGGGTATGAAGTCTGCAATTCAAATGTCTGACATTGTTTTCTGAATTTAATCCTCAATGATGTACCAGTGATTTGTCAGAAAAACACAATTTTATGAGAAGTAGATCAAATAGATGAGGCAAAATCTGGGCATTCTGGGAAAATCTGGACAGCTAAGAGGTATGAAAACACACACACACACACACAGACACACACTCTCTCTCTCTCTTTTAACTTACCTAGTCCATAACTAACCCCCCTCCCCTTATGGAACCACCCAACTCGTAACTACTGCCAGAGGATTGCTCGTTTGCTCTCACTTCACTCTGTCTTTCTCTCTCACACAGTCACTTCCTCATTCATACCTGCATTCACTCACACATTGCTCTCACTCCTGATCTGTCACACACACAGTTACTTCCTTATTTATACCTGCATTCACTCACACACCACTCACTCTCTCCTGATCTGTCACGCACACAGTTACTTCCTAATTCATACCTGCATTCACTCACACATTGCTCTCACTCCTGATCTGTCACACAGACAGTCACTTCCTCATTCATACCTGCATTCACTCACACATCACTCTCACTCCTGATCTGTCACACACACAGTCACTTCCTCATTCATACCTGCATTCACTCACACATCACTCTCACTCCTGATCTGTCACACACACAGTTACTTCCTTATTCATACCTGCATTCACTCACACATTGCTCTCACTGTCTCCTCATCTGTAAAACAGCTACTTCCTAATTCATGCATACAGTCACACACACTGCTCAATCTCTCACACACACAGATTTGTGCAACTTTAAGGATTTATTTTTTCACTGTATTTCCAGCATTGTGACAACCACTTCATACCTATGGGTTGTCCGCATGTCAGATGTCCATAACCCGGAGACTGACTGTACTATAGTGTTTGTGTGTGTGTGTGTGTGAGTGTGTGTCTTATTTTCTGTGCAACTAATCTAAACTATTTTGTTATTCTTGCATTTGCCTTTTTGTGTGAAATGATTTATATTTTACTTGAGCTGAACACAAACTTGGTTAATACTGATCAGTGCAGTACTCCAGTAAACAAAATACACACACACACCCTTCTAAATTGCCTACATTATTGTCAGGGTATTAGAAATGCTGAACGCATGGGGAAGCTAAAAAAAGGATACATACTGAGAGATTAAATCAGTATGGAGAAAAAGACTGCAGGAATGGAATTTATCCTCAAACCATGATGAGCACCTACCGATTGTGTGCTTCTTTGTAAAATTTTGCAAGATCATACTGATATATATATATTATTTGCATTAAATATCATGGAAGAAAATCAGAAATAATAAGGAAGACTGAGTGTATTGGTCCCAGGATAACAAGAAAGTGGCCAATCATAGCATGGGCACTGTGGCCTGAATTGGGAAAAAATAAGAGTGTAAAATCCTCTGAAGATAAAAACATTGGATATGTAGGATCAGACCTTGCTACAAGTAGTCCCCTCCGCTACTGCAGATGAAACCTGAACTTTACAACAACAATTATCCAAGGATTGCTGTCAGCACGGCCGGCCTTAGGTATAGGCGAACTAGGCGACCGCCTAGGGCGCCTTACAGGCTAGCCTCGTAAAGGGCGCGTTATGCACTTACTTATTTTTTTAATTAACATAAAGTTCGCGCTCTTCTTGGCGCTGGAACTGGAGGGTGGGGGAGGCGAGGCTAGCACCCTCCCACTTACAGCTGCAGGTGTAGTGTAAGAATCTTCTCCTTTAAGGAGAAACTTGCGTGCGTCATGACGCCGACGTCATCCAAATGGATTCTGCAGTTCCGTGCGTAATTTAAGCCAGCAGTTCGAAAGAAGAGTTGTTTGTGTCTCTGTGTGTGGCCGTTTGGATTATAAAGAAGGTAAGTGTTTATGTGTAATTTAAACTGTTTAGTTCTGTATGAGAAAGAATGTGTGTGGGTATATACATATGTGTATGGAATTTAAATTAGTTCTGTTTGTATGAGATATAAAGTGTGTGTATGTTACTGTGTGATAGTAGGTGTGTGTGTGTGTGTGTGTGTGTGTGTGTGTGTGTGTGTGTGTGTGTGTGTGTGTATATGGAATTTAAACTAGCTGTTCATTCCTTTGAGAGTCTTTGTTGCTGTGCAAGAGAGTAGGTGTGTGTGTGTGTGTGTGTGTGTGTTGCTTTGTGAGAGAGTCGCTGTATGTGTGTGCTGCTGTGGCAGAACAGACAAGGTAGGTGTGTGCTTACTTTAAACTAGTAGTTTCTCTCATTTCTGCATGAGAGAAGTGCTTGTGTTTTGTATGAGAGCAGAATTGGAGTGTGTAGAATTTAAAGTAGTCGTTAGTTGCTGTATGAAAGGGAAGGTGTGTGTGTGTGTTGTGGCAGAACAGACAAGGTAGGTGTGTGCTTACTTTAAACTAGTAGTTTCTCTCATTTCTTTTTGAGAGAAGTGCTTGTGTTTTGTATGAGAGCAGAATTGGAGTGTGTAGAATTTAAAGTAGTCATTAGTTGCTGTATGAAAGGGAGTGTGTGTGTGTGTGTGTGTGTGTGTGTGTGTGTGTGTGTGTGTGTGTGTGTGTGTGTGTGTGTGTATCACTCATACTGGATACCTCACTTCTTAGAGCAAGAAATCTGGACGTGTGTGTGTGTGTGTGTGTGTTTGTGTGTGTGAGTGTGTGTGTGTGAGTGTGTGTGTGTGTGTGTGTGTGTGTGTGTGTGTGTGTGTGTGTGTGTGTGTGTGTATCACTCATTCTGGATACCTCTCAACTTCTTAGAGCAAGAAATCTGGACTAAGCCATAAAGTGGGATAATGGCCCTAAAATAGGAAAACTTTTTAAATATTGCTCTTACAAACTTAGAAAGTTGATAGAAGGCTGACAGGTTTTGCATTAATGCTGCAACTTCAGTCTTGAAAGATTTACCAGTAATTTGGAAAACATACAAAAAATGAGGTCCCCTCTCAAGTATCCAGATTTAGCATTATAGCTTGTCTGTTTCTCATAATTTGTGGTTTTCTGGCAAATCAGGGAGGACTGAAGTCACTAGTGCGGCAAGCAAAACTCTATTTTTTGGCCATTGTATCCGCATTATTTTAGGCTCTGTCCAGATTTTTTGCACTAAGAGGTTGAGAGGTATGCATCATACCTCTCAACTGCCCAGATTTTTGACTTATATTTTTGGCCTATTCCTCATAAAAGTTATGGTTTTCTGGCAAATCACTGAGGATTGAAATAACTAAATGCCAAATTTGAGTTTCAGCCCTCATTTCCTTCAGAAAATGCATGCTAAGACAAATGCTTCTAAGTCTGTAAAAGTAATATTTTAATTTGTCCCTCTTTTTGTGGCCTTTGCCCTCCCCAATATTTTAGGCTTTGTTCAGCTTTCTTGTACCGAGAGGTATGGAGGTATGGTATGTAATGCCTTAGTTGCCGGTTATTTGGTGCATTTTAAGGGGGATAGGGGTCTGCATTCCTTAGTATCCTCTTTTCTATAAGATGCCTAGTTGTCAGTTTCTCAGTCATTCCCTATTACCAGTTTTTTTTAATGTAAAGTAAGCAATTACTTTGTCAAGGGCAGCAGGAACTGAATTTGTAGATGAAGCACTGAAATGTAAAGTTGTTTGCCAGTAACAACCTCTTCATTATTTACAAATCTCTTTAATGTAGAATTATTCGGATGAATTTTACTTCTGCAGAGATTGTGCTTATGATTGACACTGGTGGATTAGTTTGAGTGGCCTTTTATGGTTACAATGTTCTGAAATGGGAAGTTTTGGCATTATTGGGTCATGCATTTTGTTTCATTGCTTGCTGGAAAAATGTTAAAAATTACAAATTTAAAACTTGCTAACAACTGGTGCTGTATTGTGCAAGGAATATAATTTATTACAATCAGGAAGGTGAATCAAAGAACACATACGGTTATTCATGGCCATAAAAATGTGTTGGAGCCTGTAGTTTGAAAATAGCCCAAAGGTAAACTTAATTCTCCACTTTCCAGATGGATTAAGTTTACTGCTCATGCTAAGCCTGTTTTCATTGTGAGGCTGTACTGTTTAGCAAGTGGCTATTGCTGTTAGTGCCAAGTCTGTTTTCAATGTGCAACTGTTTTATCAAATGGCACACTGTTGTAGAATCTGAAAGCAGTGTTAGTAGCATAATCGCTTTTGGTGCAGAAGGCTGTGGCTTCTACTTCCACACCATATAGATGAAGTACTGACTTCGCAGAAGTGCTGATATTGCAGTACCCACATGATTGCAGATTATTTGGTGTATTATAAGGAGAAATAGGGGCTCTACACTCCTGAGTGTTTCTTACTTTGTATGAGATGGCTTATATGAGAACTATGAACTGGTTGGTTTCAGTCAATTCTATTGCAATATTACCAGTTTACCAAATTTTCTGTGTAACATAGATGATAACTATAAGGGCAACAGGCACTGAATTTGTAGATGAAACATTGAGATGTAAAGTTGTTTGCCAGTAGCATCATCTTTATTAGTTACAGATTTCTTTTACTGTGGAATTCCGATGATTTTACTTCTGTAGAGATTTTGTATCTAGTGATATTGGTGAATTGTAATGACAGAAGTCTGGGGTTGCCTTTTATGGTTCAAATTTTCTAAAATGGGTAGTTTTGTCATTGGTTTATATTTTGTTTCATTGCTTATTAAAATGTTTAAAACTACAAATTTAAAACACATTCTAACAAGTGGTGCTGTATTATACAAGGAATATAACTTAATACAATCAGGAAGGTGAATAAAAGAACACATTCATGTATGCATTGCCCTAAAATGTGTGCAAGGAGTCTAATTAGGAAACTGCCCAAAAGTAAACCTAATCCTCCACTGGCCAGATGCATTTTCTAAGAATGTGGGGTTTCATGCCATCTCATTGACAGAAGTTTACTGGTCATGCTAAGTGTGTTTTCATTGCGAGACTGTATCGTTTAGGAAATGGCTATCTGTTTGTGCTATTCTAGTTTAAGCTACTGTACACAGGGGGGAGAGAGGTAGCTATTCTACTTTCACTGAGCTGTAAGGCTGACTCGCTATCCAAAGCAAATTAAACTGTGTAGATTACCTTAAGCATCTCTTTGAAAGAAGGCACATGGGCTTCTATTTTCTGAGAGCATGACTTTTACAGTAAAATGTGTGAAGGAGCAACAGATAAAGCAGGTTTATTAAAAACATTCCACCTTCACTTGCAGTTTAACTATATTACAAGGTATCTTTTCTTCCTATGCATTTAAATAATTGAAGGAAATGACTGGAGTGGCTTTCTTGGGGAGTGACCTACATGTGGGTGTGGTTTATAGGGGTGTTTCATGAGTATGGTATGGGTGGGGCTTAAGGGGGTGCCGGAGTACTACTTCGCCTAGAGCGCCATTTCAGCTAAGGCCGGCCCTGGCTGTTAGTTTCTGTATTTGTTAATCACAGCAGAATCCTGATCTGTAGCAACCTTTTTTGTGGTTTATCCCAGGGTTATAAATTAAAACAAGCTTTGCATACAGTCACAAAAGTTCTTTAAAGAGGGAACTTGTGTAACAGCAAGATGTACAAATACAGCAGTAGAGATGATAAAATGGCTAGTTGAAGATAAAAAGCAGATTAGGTACGGATTAATTTGTGCTCAAATCCACATTTTCACTTAGATGTTCTGTAGCAGGAGTAAGAAAGAAAGGGAAATATTTTGCTCTAGGAAAAATGCAAATTTTGTGGATAAAAATTTAAGACTATAGATAGAACATATTACAAAATAATACGTTCATAGGTTCATAGGTAGATACTAGGCTATCTGCCCTAGGGCATTTATAAGTATAGCCAGAGTGTACTTGGCTTCCGCCTCCCTATTAGATTAGCCTACTGTGCCTCTTTAAAGTAGGCAGCAGAAGGTACCCTTTTAAGATTAGTTTACTGTGCCTCTGTCTAGCAGGGACAAAGAAGAGATCCCAGGGGTGAATTTGCGATCTCCCATCCACGCGTCCAGATTTCGCTTGAAGAGGGTCAGTGAGGGGCTATGTCTAATATGAATTGGGATTCTATTCCTGAGTGAGGGGAGCCTCTGGGAAATGAATCTGTCCCTCCAGCATGTCCTATTTATTTTTGTGCTGAGGTTTAGGTCCCTGGATCATGTAACTCTAAGGGACTTGGATTTTTTGAGGTGGAGCATGTCCATTAATTCTGGGTTGGACATGGCTTTGTACGTCAGGCATAAATCACCTCTGAGTAGGCGGTAAGCAACTGAGTAGAGCTGGAGTTTCTTTAGTCAAGCTGCATAGGACATCTGTTTGTAGCCCGTGATCCTCTTGGTGAGGTACTTTTGGGGTCTTTCCAGTTGCTGCAGGTGTCGGGTAAGGTACATCCCAAAAGGGGCATTGTATTCAATTATGGGCCTGATGAGAGATGAGTAGAGGGGCACAATGACTTCTCCTGATCTAGATGCAAACCCTTTTGTGATAAGGTGGGCTATATAGAAGGTCTTTCTAACCACTTTGGCAACGTGATTATCAAAGGAGAGATTACTATCAACGTTGGTCCCTAAATCTCTAATTACTTCTTCCATACTTAATGGATTACCACCTATGTGGTAATTTGTGGGCAACTTGTTTTTCCCAAAAGGGATGACTATGCACTTTTTAGCATTTAGCTTGAGGCCGTGGCTCTGGCGCCAAGCATCCATCTCCGTGAGACCCTTTTGGAGGATGCTTGTGTCAGCTGGGGATTCGATTATGGCCCCCAGTTTGCAGTCATCTGCAAACTTTGTCAGCCATAATCCCCCTGTGTTAGCCTGAACCTCAGAGAAGTATATACTGAACAAGAGAGGTCCCAGAACTGAGCCCTGTGGGACGCCACTTGTAACTGGTTTGGATTCGGACATGGCACCTGTGATTCTGACCATGTGGGTTCTATCTCTGAGCCAGTTTGCAACCCATCTTGTGATATAGGGGTTGATATTTAAGCTGGTAAGCTTATTTATGATGCCTGAGTGGGGTATTGTGTCGAAGGCTTTTGTGAGGTCCAGGTAGGCTGTGTGGACTACCTTGCCCTCGTCTATGGCTTTGGTAACTGTTTCAAAGAAATCAACTAGGTTTAAGAGGCAAGATCTGCCCTTAACAAAGCCGAATTGGGTAGGTCCAGTGTCTGGAGGCTCCCAATGTCTTTGTTTATGAGTTCCATGATAATACACTCCATAGCTTTACAGACCAGACCAGTCAGGCTTATGGGGCAATAGTTTCTGGGGTCGCTTGTGGCACCACCTTTGTGGAGTGGGACCACTGTAGCTGTACGCCATTCTTTGGGTACATATCCTGTAGTAAGGCTAAGTTTGAACAGTGACTTAATGTGAGGGTTCAGTTCTTCTTGGAGCTCATGTAAGACACAGCCTGGGACACCGTCTGGTCCCATAGATGCTGTGCTTTTTGCTGTGGAGAGGGCAGCTTTCACCTGTGCATCTGTGATGTCAGAGAGGTTACATTCAGTTGGGATAGGCATTTGCTCCTTTGGGGGGGAAGGGGGGAGAAGTTTGCGCTGAATCTGTCTGCCAGGATGTTGGCTATGTCTGTAGGTTCAGTATATTTTGTACCATTATGCAACAATTCAGAGCATGTCTGGGAGTTTCCGCCCGTGGTCCTGACATAACTAAAGAAGGCCTTGTGATTATCTTTAGTGTCTAGGGCAATTTTTCTTTCGAAACTGGCCTTTGATGATTTTATGAGAGAACAAAGTTTCTTGCTAATACTGATCAGAGATGCCTTCCCTTTTTGGGATTTTGCTCTGTCATGTAGTAGCTTCCTCCTTCTGTTGTATAGCTTATTTATGGCCGGGGTCCACCAGACCGGTCTCCTGTTTTTGGAGGAGTGAGTCTTGGTTTTATTTGGGATAGCATGATCCATGCATTCCTGCAGGTGCTCATAGAATGCATTTGTAAAGGATTCTGTGGATTGGGCTGTATTATCCTCTGGCCCAGGGGCTTTAAAGGATTCCATCTCAGTCTTGAGAAGTGCAAAGTTGGCTTTTGAGAAATTCTTTACAGTGATTTCCTTGGCTGGGGGTGGGGACGGGATATGGATGTCCAGGGAAATTTGTTTATGGTCTGATCTTACCAATGAGGGGTTTACCTCTGGTGTGGAACATAGAGTCCCCATGTTGGTGCTGACCAGGTCCAATATGTTGTTCCCTCTTGCGGGAGTGGTGACCAGTTGTTTCATTGCATTAGAGTTTATAAATTCAAGGAACCATTGGACAAGGGTGTTTGGGCTTGAGTAGTTTTCCCAGTTAATGTTTGGGTAGTTGAAGTCACCCAATAACATAGTGTTTGGAGAGACCTTCATATTCTCCAGTGTTCTCAGGAATGCTGAGTGGGGTTCCTGTAATAGGGAGGGTGTTCTGTAGCAGGCTACAAACTGAAAGGCAGTTTTGCCCACTGTTAGTTGCACATGGAGTGTTTCCGATGCTTTGTGCAGTGCCACCAACCTGGAGGTGTAGGTATCTTTGATGAATATAGATATTCCCCCTCCTTTTGTGCTTCGGTCTGAGTTTTGGGGCCGAAACGCATGGTGTGAGTTATAACCTGGCAGTGCTGGGGTGCTCTCAGGAGCATTGAACCAGGTTTCTGCACAGACATCGATTTTCTCCATGCTGAGGAGAGCCTCGAGTGTGTGCATCTTGAGGTTTAGACTTCTGGCATTGAGTAGCATTACCTTTAGTTTTTTTATCCTTGGGTTGTCTATGGAGGTAGGTTTGTCCTTTGAGCCTTGCCTAAAAAAGGCACTATGGGGGTGGCAAGAGCCTTGGCCAGTATACGAAAGCCTAAGGGTGACAGGTGCAAGCCGTCCCTAGCGAAGCAACGTGGCTTGTCGAGCATGTCATCCCAGGCTGACAGACAATGGATCCCCTTTGAATGACACCAATACTTTAGCCAATTGTTGAAACTGATCATTTTGTCTTTATATTGTGGCATCATTCTTGGTGAGGGCAGTATGCTACTCAAGGTCAGGGTCATACCAGCCTGGGCTACATGGTCAGAGAGCTCCTCTATGTCTCTTTTCATGTAGTCCAGGGAGGTACGTCTCAGGTCATTCACACCAGCATGGACAATGATGGAGTCATACTTGTACTTGCTTTGGAGTGACCTGAGTGCTTGTGTTATGTGGCGGATCCTGGCACCCGACAGGCAGCTTACAGTGATTTTCTCCTTGTTCAGTCTGGTGAGTGGGACGTCAGTGTGCCGGACAATAGAGTCCCCTATAACAAGTGTATTTGGTGTGTAGTTTGGCCTTAAGGGCTGTGACTGTGAGGCACACTGATTTTGTGAGATATGTAATTCATGGGTATTGTTGAGGGGTGGCTGTTGCTTGGATATCTGCTTAGGAGGTCTTTGCTGTTTAGGCAGATTTTTATTTAGAGCCTCCGAGTATGTTTTTGTGTGTTTATGTGTTGGGTATGCAGATACAATAGGTTGTGGTGCGGGTGGTTACATTTTCCTCTTGACTGACTGTGCCAGTCTTGGGTTGAGAGAGCTCTGCCTCCAGTTTGGCTGTGTAACTGCATCTCTCACATGTATTAGAGTTTGTTGGAAGGAGGAGAGGGTTGTCTGTGTACATAAGGCAATTGTAACATTGCCTCAAAATTCCCAGATTCACCAGCTGGACTGGAGAGTAACCTTGAAACTGACCCCTGGACATACCAGATTAGTATAGGGAGCTGTTTTTTTACTGATCAGATTAGGGGAAGGGAACTGATATTTTACTTGAACAGGAAGGACCAATTGGGAGCCTAAATCTTATGAGAAGTCAAGGAGGGTGTAGTGCTTTAGTTAGTTAGTGTTTCCTTATAATAGCTGGGCAAGTGCAGGGCTTTAGAAAGAGAACAGAGTGATTACTTTGAGAGTTTGAGCAGTTCTAAGGGAAAAAGTGAAGCGCACACTTTGTGGAGCCTGGAATAGTTTAAACCTGTTTAGACGGTGCTGCCCGACGCTGCTCAGTGTGCAAAACTGCGCAAAAAGAGAGTTGTAGGGTTTTAAGAGAGAGAGATCAAGGAGTTTAGAAATGACCCAAAATGGCCAATAAAACTACAGCTTCTAGGTAGTAACCACTCCTCCAGGGACAGGCAGGCTGTTCAGTGTTTACCACTCCCACTGGTGAACACAGAGACTTCCCTTTAGCCCAAGCAAGCACTGGCCTTCTAGAAACTTCCAAACAGTTCAGAACAGCAAATCTGTAACTGAACTTTCTTAACGAAATAGTTTATCATCTGCAAGAAAAAGTGACTAGAGTAGTACTGTAAGAAAAAGAACAAATAGAGAATATGAAAATCTAAATGGAACAATTGTTGACTCCGCAGAGAAATTATGCTAGCTGTCCTTGCAGGCCATTTTCAGCCTAGCCATTTCCCTTTTTGTAATAGAAATAACCTATTCCATTTAGTTAGAGATTGACCTTACCCATCCAGGGGGCAATAATTATACATTATGTTTAATTCTAAGTATATATTAATTATATATAACCCTTCTTAATATACTAATCTTCAAAATTCTAAGATGTGGATACTGCCCATTGTTCAAACATGAACTCCAAATCAGGGAACAAAGTTACTCCCTAAGGAACACACAGGAAAGTGCACTCACATTGACCAGAACTAGATATAAACTAGCCATAGGAGAAAAAGCTTTCTTTAGCATAGAACCAGCAACATGCAACCAGCTGCCTACTGATATAAGAAGCATAAACATTTCAAGGATTCAAGAAAAAAACGCAGACAGCACCTACAAAATAAATCTAAATGCACATGATAGGTCTGCAGCTTATAGTGGCAGATAATCACTTGTGTATGAATGTTTATTCTTTTTCATAATGTAAATATTATATATTTCTTACTATGCAATCTTTCTGCAACTGCATTGTTGTTTGTCTTTTCGGCTTTTCCTGGTTAGGTGTCACCACAGCGGAACTCAGGTCCGCTAATGATTGGCAGTCGATTTTTATGGTGCCGAGTTGCCAGCCCAACCTTCAGAGAAAGCATGCCCATTCACACATGTCTTTCGGAGGCCACTCGACTGTGGGGAGGACATGCAGACTCCACACAGAAGGCACTCCAGCCGAGAATCAAACAGGAGAGCCTCTTGTTGTAAGGCAACAACGCTACCGCTGTACCACTGCAGCTTACTTTCTGCAACTGCATTATTCTTCTGAATTATACTACTGTACAAAGTTTTAGATGTACTATTGAACCAGGGTCATGGCTCAACAGGCCCACCTACCTGGTCACCAAATTCTAAAATAGATAAATGAAATTAGTTTAAAAGTGCTTTTACGTCAATGGGTATTTTTAAAAAATAATGCTTACTAATCTATGTTTTAAACAACCATATTGAATCATCACATTTTAAAGACTGATATGAGTGCAAATATATTAAAAGAAAAAAGTAATATTTCCACAGATATTTTCATGTAGTATGTTTGATTTCTACAATTTTCACTCACTCCAACATTATATAAATTGCTCATTTCCTGTCTTTCCTTTAATTTCATTCTTCCTCCAGAACATTTGTCTGCATATATTCTTTTCACAAAATTATCTTTGTTTATGTAATTTACTCCTTACCTTTTGTAAAGTCCTCACCTCTAGTTCTTTTATCCCATGTGTGATATTCAGTACTTCAGTTACAGTTGGTTTAGATCGCGGTTTTCATTTTCTAACAATTGCCTTTTCTTGGTTGCACTGTCAGTTCCTGTGTGCTCTTAGTTTTGTAGCAGTTGCAGGTACCATGATATTAGTCCTGCTTGAACAGCGTAACAGGAGGCTTTGATAATATAAAGTCAGTTTATTTTCAACTCAGTTTTATTCTGTGAAATATAGTTCTGCGAGAAGCTACAGAATATGGGATATTGATTGGCAATCATCCAATGCTGTGCTCATTAAGTAGATCACTGCATTTAATTAGTTCAAAAATGCAGTAGACCCCTGTTACTTCATGTTAATTTGTATTTGTAGAAATAAGTTGTAGAGAAAAGAGGGGATTATGGAAATTGCCCTCATGCATGCTTTAGGCTTGTACTGTATATGTATGTATGTGTGATGAGATGAAAATGTGTAGAGTAATATTTTAATAATAAACAATATTTTTAATCTGCTTTATTTTTGATGTGTAACAAAAGACTTACAAATATTTGCATCATGTGTTCACGTAATATATTCAACCTTATATGACTGTTAATAAGTCTGAAATTCCCTGTGTTTGATTCTAAAGTTCACCTAAGGACAGCGTACTCTTTCAAAGTTATGCCATTGCCACTGTCTGGGATTAACAGCTGTAATATCTATTTGGACTGTCTCTCTCAATCTTGGAAGAGTTTGTGTTAAATACTGTCCTCTATAGACTCTAGACTCTAGTGATGTATCCTTGAGAACATCTCTGGGTTGGAATTTTACAAGAATGACAAAACATTTTTAACTAGGAAAGAAAAATATGTTCTGAAATGGTTAATATTCTCGTAAAACTCAAGCTCCAGTTGTGGTCTAAAGGATGAAGCCCTAAATGCTTTGGATGCAGGGTGCAGTTTACATCTAACCATTCTATACATTTTATTAAGTACTCCAGTATGTTCATCATAATACTCAGTGTTGCAGGTATCTTTTCTGAATTTTTTGCCTGCAGGTTCCCAGTGGCTGGTCTTCCTCTAGGAGCTGCACCTTCCTACTATGATCCTCAGGTGACTCCCTCTCACTTGGATATCTAGACAACTGTGATATATTAAAAGGGGTGTTGGCTGGTGCCATCTTCAGATGTTTGTTGCCACAGTTCTTTGTCCCTTGCAGTCAGTACTCACTGTCATCAGTACTCCATGGTAGCCTTCCCCCTGAGAGGCAAGTATCCCACTGAGGACATTTTTTTTGTCTTAGAAATTTTATCTTGATAGATGTCTGATAATAGTGAGGGTCAGTTTTCTAGTAAATATATTGAAAAAGTGAGTAATTGTTTAGAGTTTAGAAAGTATTTTCTGTTTGTCCATGACTGAAGCATGAAATGTGAGGGTGTCTACACTGCACCAAATTCATCCCTGAGGACAGTTTGACAAAGTCTGGTATCTGTCTGGGACTATCTAGTCCAAAAGAAGGAGCATGCCTGGTTTTCTTACAGCATGATGTCTGTTAAGGCCTCTGCCAGCTGACATTCAACATGCAAGCACCGAGAGAAGCACAAGAAGTAGAAACTTCAGGAAACCGATGACGATTGTATTGCATCTGAAAGCTTCTTTAGGCCTGCTGGCACAGAGACTGATGAGGGGCATTCATAGGCCCTGTTCTCAGCATTAGTTGTGCTTGTAGCTTCTGGTCTGAGTGCTTTGGAGGCTGCTACGTCATCAGCTTTAGGTACTTTAGGTCTATAACTGATCAGCTGACAGGTCTCTCTGAAGGTCCCTACAGCTGATACCAACATAGTCATCAGAAAAGGGGAGGGTGATATTCCTTCACTGTTCTTTTGAGAAGAGATTCCTGAAGACTATATTGAGGTGTTTATTGCCTGCCCATGACTCACAGGCCCAAAGCACAGAAGCAGAAACCAACAATCATTAGCTTACCTCAGCACAGGTGAACAGCTCCTTGATCCAGCACACAACCCACATTTTATACTAAGACCTTCACCATTTGTCCCAGGATTTCATAAGATTTTTGAAATGTTATTTATTTTGTATATATGTATTTATCCATCTATCCTTTGTTAACCATTTTCGTCCCAGTAGGCTAGTAGACTCTTTTCAAGGGAGACCCATTGTGGTAGTTATACTGACTAGGGGAAATTTGACAAAGGACATGGAAATTCCCCTACTCTGTCTATTTGGACTGAAGTACTAGCAGCAGAGGGCTACTACTGGGCTGAGAAACTTCCAGTATGACAGAGGATAGCTGTCACAAAGTTAAGAATGCTGGAAGGTCAGTGAAGCCCTACAGCATTAAGTAACCTGTAAGCCACGTAAACATGCAGGATGCATGTGGAAGATAGCCAGACGTAAAAAGGCCAGCAGATAAATGTACAGGATATATCTGATATGATTGTCTAGGCTTATAAAGGCTTCAGTGGTCATTAGCCTAGTAAAGACCTATGAGCCTAATACAGAGAGAGCAGATGCAATTGTCTCCAGTTTTGATGAAGAAGGACTTGAAACATATGTTTTAATGGATTTAACTAGAAGGAAGAGCCAAAGGAAGGAGGGGAGGCTGACTGGAATATGATGGTTGCACAAGTGCTGCAGAAACAGGATGTTTCTGAAAATCTGGTAAGAATCTGGGAGAGAAATGAATATACATTTATGTAAATCTGGGTGTATATTTGACTGACAGGAGCCAGTTTTAAGGGCATATGCTTGCAATTGATGACTGATACAAACAGTGACAGAAGAACTGCAAAGATTTATGAATTTATGAATTGGGCAGGCAGAAGAAGCACGGAGGAAAAGGGAAGCATGTTAGTACAAAGGAACATTGAAGGTCTAAATGAGCAGAGAAAACTACCACTGGTAAGAATCAGAACAAAGTACAACGTTATCAATATTATGAATCAGAACGATAGCAATGAAGACATTAACTGGTATTACACTATGAATAATATTATTTTTGCCTCTGAGTTTTGATTTTAAAGACATAGATCTCATGCAATGAAGATCTTGTGAAGTGACATTTAAAACTTATTATTCACAGAACACTTGCTGAATGAAGCAGAGAAAAATGTATACTGTTACTGTTGAAAGCCTTTCGGTTACATAATTTAAAGGACCACTACGTGCTGCTACTTTTAATTCCTCATTTTAAAAGTGGTTTTGTCCCCTACTGTTTGAATGCCACACCTCATAAGAGTGATGCTGACAGTGGAATTCCCAGATTCACTGGTTCTGATGTTCTCCGTTTCTTCCTCTCCATTGCTAGCAACCATGTTTAACTCTACATGAGTCTCACACAGCTGTAGAGAGTAAATGGGTGCTGGAAGGTCCTAGTAATAACACCCTGTAGAGAGTAAATGGGTGCTGGAAGGTCCTAGTAATAACGCCCTGTAGAGAGTAAATGGGTGCTGGAAGGTCCTAGTAATAACACCATGTAGAGAGTAAATGGGTGCTGGAAGGTCTTAGTAATAAAGCCCTTTGTATTTTTTCATTTCTGCTACTGCTGCTCAATGAATTGACCATGATCGACCCACTTTGACTCGTTTTACACAGGAAACACCTGCAACTAATTATTTATGCAGCAGATTGTTTCAGCATCTAATGCAACGCTGATGCAGAGCTTCTCTCAGAAATATTCTATGAGTTGTTGCTTGAAACATCGATTTATGTTAAGGATTGCTCTCTTTTCCTGACTGTCGCTGAGCCAGTGTTCTTCTCCAAACTTTAACAGGTATGCGTAGCCACTGTCAGTATTATTTGCTGCCTGCACAGTTTGTTTTTTTTTCTTTTTGCAACAGTTTCTTGCTTTTTTGTGATGTTGATGTTACAGGTGGAGACAGTAAACTTTGGTTTCGTGGAAATGATTGTGGTCATTGCACACATCTTAATTTTACTGTAATAAATGTTTTTTTTTTTGTTTTTTTTATACCCTGAATGGGGTAATATTTTTGTCTAATAAACAAAGTGATGGATCCTTGATAAGGAAAACTGAATGTGGCTGCATATGCTGAATTTCCTACTGGGAAACAGCAATTAGTGGCAGAGTATACTCTAAATGTAGTATGGAGAAATTCTGTAGCAGGGAATGAAGATGGTCAAGCACCTTTATGATAGGAAACCAAAAAACAGATGTCCTAAGCCAGGAAACACACCATAAGGTCCACACTGCAGGAAAATGCACTTATAGGATTTTGTAAAATCTTTTTTTCATAGAACACCACCATATAAAATCAAATGAACCAGGTTAAGCGCTTTCTTCCCCTGTACAATACTTAGGGGACATCCTCAGAACCAAATACACATTTCCATAGAATCAATCTATTTAAACCAAGACACTCAGTCAACCAATTAGATGTTTAAACACATTAAGTTGAAATATATATTTTTACAAATTATTCACAATTGAATAAAAAATAAACATGAATGAGTGAATTAAGGAATTATTAAGTTAGAGAATTTATAAAATTCATAAAAATGAATGCCATTTTCCTTAAAATAGGCACCAGGGATAAATAATCATTTAAACCTGGTGCTTCCAAGGCATTTAATTTAATCATCCAATAAAATTCTCTCAAATCTACTAGAAGTTCCCACCAACCCCCTCTTCGGTTGTGTGGTACAAGTTCTAATATGCCAAATTTAAACAGGAACAACACCAGCTACAGATAGTAAATCCTGAGGGAATTGATTCAAATGTTATTAAATATAAAGGCAAATATGCCACCTTAGATGGATTTAAGATTTATAACTATACGGAAATGAATTTGAACAAAGTTTTCTTTTCTCTTTTTAGAAAAGGGTTTAAGTTTATACCTACCTTTAAGGTAGATACAGTGCATGCTATTACTGAACTAAGACTCTACACTAGAAAATAAAAAATTAAGGTGCTTTTTAAAGGTCAAGATAAGCAACTTAATGATGGTAACATCAAATTAAAGAAGAGAAGTTGTTATAACCCACCCCTGCACCCCCTAATTTTGGCTTTTGAGAAAGCATCTGAAAATGAAATTCAGAAAGAATTTAGAGATTTAAACAATGTGAAGCATTTCAATTTAACTAAGGATGAATTCATTCTTTTTAATGAAGTTAGAACTAACACCATGCTTAGAATAATGAAGCCTGATAAGGGGGGGGGGGGGTGTATTGTTTAATGCCATTGACTACATAGATCAATTTACCCTTATGTTTTCAGACACAGATAAAAATGAAACAATATCCAGAAATGAGGTCAATACAGCACACAGAAAAATACAGTTATTTTTAGAAGATTCTTTATTACAGATGGTTATATCGGAAGATTTGTTTAATTTTTTTGACCACTGACTACCCACTTGTGCCCAAGGCCTTTGATATCCCCAAAATACATAAATGTATTGACCAGCCCCCATTTAGGGTGATCATTTCAGCTATGAATAGTTCTACCCACACTTTAAGTACGTTTGTGGAGAGAATATTGAAGAATTTTGTTGAGCCCATTGATTATTTACTCAAGGATTCATGGGATTTTTTGGCCAAATTCAAAGGTGAATGGTATGACAAAATGTTATTTTTTTCTACCATTGACATTGTCGATTTATTTACTTCCATCCCTTATAATGAAGGTTTGGAACTGTTTTATGAGGCTGTTAGGGAGCTTACCCCTTTTTTTCAGATTCTGTGGTTAATTTCCTTTTGGTCATTATGGAATATATCCTAACCAATAATTTTTTCACCTTTGAAGGTGAGTTCTATAGACAAATACAAGGGGTAGCAATGGGTGCTATGTGCGCCCCTATATATGCTAATATGGTACTCTATGCATGGGAAAAGAAATATATTTTTACTAGTTTATGTAAATCCTATTGGTACACTTATAACTGATTTTTGGACGATGTATTCATTTTATGGAAGAATGATTCTGTTGACTTAAAAGAATGTATGAATTATATGAACACGATTTGTCCTTACTTTAAATTTACAGCTAGGCATTCTAAGAAAAGTATTGATTATTTGGATGTCACATTATTTAAGGATGTTATAAGTCAAACATTTGTTTCAAAAATCCATAGGAAGGAAACATTTTCCAATAGTTATTTGGATTTTCAGAGTACCCACCCAATGCACACTAAAAGGAACATATTTAAGGGTCAGTTGGTTAGAGCAGGCAGAATGTGTTCCACTAGAGAGACATTTATGGAATAACTATTTAACATCAGGAAAATGTTTGAAATGAGGGGATATCCCCATAAAATTCTAGATAACATACTAGAAGAAATAAAGGATGGCTGGGGAATTAAATATAAACCCTTGTTAGGTAGTGGTGAAATAATACAAAAAACTGTAAACAGTGTTACAAGGAATAGTGTTTATAACACAAGTATGGTCATATCCTTTGGGGTTGAAGAAAAAACACTCAGGGATATTATTCAAAGGAATTGGAACATTTTTAAGGGTAATATTGACATTTCCAGACTTTTGGGTCAATCACCAAACTTTATTTATAAAGCAGGAAAAAATTTCAAAAATCTAATGGAGCAGGTGGTTATACAAAAGGAACAACTTGATGTGGAAATTGCAACCAATGCACCTTTATTTTAAACAAGGCTATAGTACATATTAAAGGCCATCAGAGAGGCATTTCTTTACAAAAAGGCAATTGTAACACCAAAGGGGTAATATACATTTCGGTGTGTCAGAAATGTGATAATTATTATGTGGGTAAAACCACCAGGAATTTTAGGACATGCATTTATGAGCATTTATACGCTATTAGTAAGAACAGCATGAAAAATGCACTTTATAGACACACCTTAGCTTGCCAGGGTGACACGATGTTTAAATTTGGTATATTAGAAGTTGTACCACACAACCCAAGAGGGGGTTGGTGGGAACCTCTAGTAGATTTGAGAGAATTTTATTGGATAATTAAACTAAATGCCTTGGAAGCACCAGGTTTGAATGATTATTTGTCCCTGGTGCCTATTTTAAGGAAAAGGGCATTAATTTTATGAATTTTATAAATTCTCTAACTTAATAATTCCTTAATTCACTCATTCATATTTATTTTTATTCAGTTGTGGATATTTTATAAAAATATATATTTTAACTTAATGTATTTAAACATCTAATTGATGAATTGATTGATTGATTGAGTGTCTTGGTTTAAATAGGTTGATTCTATGGAAATGTATATTTGGTTCTGAGGATGTCCCTTAAGTGTTGTACAGGGGAAGAAAGCACTTAACCTGGTTTGTTTGATTTGATATGGTGGTGCTCTATGGATAAAAGATTTTACCAAATCCTATAAGTGCAGTTTCCTACTGTGTGGAGCTTATGGTGTGTTTCCTGGCTTAGGACATCTGTTTTTCATTTTCCTGGTACCTGTTTGATGTCCTTTACCAACGGTCTTTTTGGATTATTGGTTGACTTTATGATAAGCTCCAGAATGAAAACAAGGTATTAAGTTGTCATGGGGTGGAGGGTGAAATATAAAGAGTATTTTTCAAGATCGGATAGTTGCAGCAGTAAATTCAAAAATGGAACCTAATGCTGCTTACATTGATTTTCACTGTAAAAGAGTGATACAACACAAGAAGCAAATACTCAGGGACTCCTGGCACTGTTTAGAGGTTTTAAGAGATCTAAATATAGATGAACACTATATATTTGTCACAATAGATATTCATTTATTTTCGGTGATTCCACACCAGGAAAGAATAGAGCTGTTTGGAGATACCTTAATCAATGTGGATGGTATTCAAATGTGAAAAGGGGTTTATTGATGAAACTTCTTGAGTTAATTTTACAAAACAACTTTTTATATTTTGAAGGGGAGTATTTCCATTAAACCAAAGGAGTAGCAATAGGAGCCAAATGTGCTCCCATCTACACCAGTTTGGTTTTCTCTGAATGGGAAAACAAGCATGTTTTTACCTCCACACATATGAATAAAGTTATTGGTTGGTTTATGTTTATTGATGACATACTGCTACTTTGGAAGGGTGCTGTAGAAGAAATATCAAGCTTTACTGAATATTTAAATACTACCACCATGTTTTTGAGATTTACTTGGAAAATGGACTCTGAGAAAATAGATTTTTTAGATATTTCACTATATAAGAACAACAACATCTTGAAATATGAGTCTACAGTATATAGGGAGGACACCCATTCTAATTCTTTGCTACATTATAACAGTTGTCACCTCCCCACACCAGAAAAAGAGTGTGATTAAGGGGCAAATGGTGAGACTTTCAAGAATAATAAGTGACAACAATAAATTTGAATTAGAAATATATAAATTGATAGGCATGTTCAAAGAAAGGGGATACTAAATTGCTACTGAAAACTAGGAATGAGGTAGTAAAAAAACATAGGGATAAATTTACCCATATTCTATTAACTTCAGTGGGAACATTCTTAAGTTGTATAAGAGAAGATCAATATGAATGGACTTTTGTACTCCCATACAATCAGGAGACTGAAAAACGTAGAGAAATATTCGAAAAATATTGGGGAATTAATTTTTGAACAAGACACAAAAAATATTTAGGTGGAAGTCCAACGATAATATATAGTAGGGGTCAAAATCTTAAAACATTTTTTTGAAAGAAATACTGACAAAAAAGTAAGAGATATCATTCTAAGATGTCAAAATTTAATATGTGCAGGTTATGTAAATTTATAAATGAAGGCCCTATGTAGTGGTAGATAATTATATTTGAAGCATTTAATGTCCAGGTGACTGTAATTGCAGTACAAATATAGTGGTGTACATTGCAACATGTATTTCCTGTTCAGCTTTTTATAAAGGTAAAACTATGAGGAAACTTAGTGAAAGAATAGCTGAACATGTAAGAGACATAAAAAAACAAGAAAAAAGAAAATTCATTATGTATACCCAGTTTGTATTGTGAGAGTTTTTAAAAAATTACAGTTTTTTGTGACTGATCAAGTTATTCCAACTCAAAGAGGTGGTGATGTTAAAAATAACTTAGAGAGGTTAGGGTTGGAATGGCAATTGAGATTAAATGCTATTAACAAGCTGGGTATTAACAATAACTGTTCCCTGACTAGTGTGTTGAAACTAAGGCCATCTAAACTGTAGGTTGTGTATGGGTTGTGTAATTTATTTCATTTTACTGCTATTGCAGGTTATTACCACTTTAGAACTTTTCAAACTAACATCATGGAACAACTGTTATGACGATTTGACACCAATATTTTCATGTAGGTTGTTGAGTAGATAATTGCTAAACAAGACTCTCCTCTTTATATGTAATTTTCAAAATATTTTTTAATATGTTCCTTTAGTTTGAAATATGGTGAAATGAATGATCATGTGACTTGGGATTATTTAAATGGACTGTTTGTAGTAATGGCTTCACTCTGAAGAAGCCCATGAAAATCGTGGGTGAAAGCGCTAAGTGTATTTTCATTAAACTTTGTGACCATTTTCACGTTCAGTGGTGGTTTTTATTATTTTGGCGTTTAACTATTTTTCAAGATGTTTTGGGTAGTAGTGCAATGCATAACTCCAAAATATTGTATGTTATTGTTAGTTTATTCTTTGTTATAAAAGAGCACTTTTTTTTTTTTTTTACAGTGTGGCTAGCCTAGTCTAGCTATTGTAGAAAAATAGTTGCTGGACAAAAAGCAAGGTTAAGTTAATATGCTGTAATCTTCTGCTGCTGGGGTGGGGTGTAAACACGCACTGATTATATTATAGGTAGAGTTGAGATGTTTTCTCTTACTTTTGGAAATTTAATGTCAGAATTAATGCTCTTGGTTAATGTAAAAACAAATCAGCCTATTATATTTGTCAGCCTGACTATATATGGTTTTCTGGATGCTTCCTTCATGTCTTTTATTCATGACCTGTGTATGCCAGCAGTCTGCACAGTTCTAGTTAAATCAGATGCAACACATCAATGCAAAAGTCAAGTATGGGTTACACTGATGTTGCCCCCAGCAACAGCAAGCTGCATGTTGTTATAGTAGCATACAACCAGCTGATTGGATCCGTGCACAGGAATATGGCTAGTGGAAGCCTGGCACGGCAGTAAAGGGAGCTAATTAAGGGGAAAATACAAGAAGAAGAAAGCAGAAACCAGATGTAGCATTACAAATTCTTGACTTATAAATAGGGAGCTGACTCTAAGTTAATAAGTAATGCCTCCATTTTGAGTAAAATAAGAAAATGCATAATATTTAGAATTATAGAACATACCAAAGATATTCTGAACTGTACTGTGAATTGTTTGAATTAACCTGTCCCAGTTGATGTTAGAATAGCTTTAACCATTTCATGGTCAATAACTACATGTTACCCCTAATGAGAATAACTGGGTTCATATCATTTGTAATTGGAGGGGATCCATGCTTGGGATAAACCATTTAGGAGCTGCCTCCTTACCTTAATAGTACAGGAGGCAGTCTTGGTGTACATTTTCTGCTTCTTATCCCCAGTTTTAAGTTGTAGTTGAAAAAGAACAGGGAGGAACTTAGTTTTATATGAATGGGGAGGTTGTTCCACAGCAGTGGTATCCTCAGTAAAATATATCAGTCCCTCCACACCGTTTTACTAATGTTACAGAAGAGGCTTAAATCCCTAGACCGAGTATTTCTGTTTACATTTCACTTGCTGATGTGCAATAAATAATGCATTGGAGGATGCCTTGGATGACAGAAACAGGTCATCTCTTAGCAGTCTGTAGGTTATGGAGTATAGTGACAGGGCTTTAAGTTGTTCCATATAGAATATGTTTTTTGGCCTTATATCCTTTCAGTAAGTTATCTCTCAAGGTGTTCCAGTTGTTGCATATGTCTAGACAGATAAATGCCAAAAGGGGGCATTATCCTCAATGATTGGCCTGATGAGGGTTGAGTAAAAGTGGAGAGGACAACAACATCCCTAGAGTTACATCAAGCCCCTTTGTTTATAAGCTGAGCAATATAGAAAGACTTTCTTACAGCCATAGACACAGGTTGGTCAGAAGTTTGGCCATTGTCAACATAAACACCCTTTTATTACTAGATTTGTTTATGTGAAGATATTTAATGATTTGGTTTCTGTTGTGTGAACTTGAACATACCACTCAACTGCCCCAGATTTTCACAGATGACCATGATTCTGATTCCATTCCACCTACAACTAGTAACATTTGAAGAAAAAAAAAGTGATAAATTACACTTAATAGACTGGGACAGTAATCAGGGATATAGACTGCTATTACTTCAGAAAAAAATCATATTAATTCACATTATCTTAAACTGTCAATGCCTCAAGTGAATAGCAATGATATTTTAAGCTGTCCATGACTATTTCTTGCTTTATTCCGGATTGGTTGGAAGCTATGGCTTTGACTGCAGTGGCTTCTGTGAATATATTGACAAATACATGTGAGACTTGCCTGTTTTGCTGTTGCTGATTGATTTCCTATGTGAGAATCAAGAAGCCTACTTATTGAAAATATTTAAGTGCATAAGGAAATTAACTATTATTAATTATTTTCCCAATATATTGATAAGTTAGAACTTAAATGCTTATATGTACTTCAATGTCACCACTTTCTCGCTGTGATAATTGGATGGTGGTGGTTAAAACATTAAAGTAAATCTGTAAGGAAGTGCTCATGTTTTGCTGGCTTATTACTTCAGAATATGAAGCCTGGATACAATATGATGACTGTTGAAAGCCCAGAGGAGACAGTACTCTTGTTTATGTAGAAAGGCTAGAGTCAGAAACAGAACTGGTTGCATATAGCTATTTTTGTATTGAATTGTACCAGTGATGTTTCTAGTCAGTAAGATTTAATCTACCAATGACTATTACTTTGCAAATTGATTATTATGGGAAAGCTGCTATAAGTGTTGGACCAGATTGAATAGTTAATACTGGATGAATGGTAGTTCAGTAGGGGCATAGTTTACAGTGGCAGGGGAATGTCTTGGGCGGCGCAGTGGTGCAGCGGTTAATGCTGTTGCCTCACAGCAAGAGGTTCTCTGGTTGGATTCTCGGCTGGGGTGCCTTCTGTGTGGAGTTTGCATGTTCTCCCTGTGTTTGCGTGGGTTTCCTCCGGGTACTCCAGTTTCCTCCCACATTCTAAAGACATGCATCTGGAGCATTTCTCCCCGGGCCTCTGCTGAAAACAGGATCTGTGGAACCTAGTCGGACTTTCCCGGTCAACAAATGTTAAATAAATAAATAAATAAATGTCTTTAAGGAGAAGAACTCCCCATTTGCAATCAATACATAAATAACATGGTTGGACAGTTACCAGGGGTTTGTCCCTTGGTTTTCACAGGCAGAATTACATTTTACATGTCGTTGTTTATGAAATCCATAATATGAGTGTTTGCCTTCTTAAGACATTTATAAGTGAATATGTTGTGCTGTTGGGCCTTAAAGTAGTACAATAAAAAGTAGAGAAATTAAAACCTTTTCCAAATAACTTTTTCTTTTTAACACCTTTATTGAAGTATCACTTATGACATAGGCAAATTTACATTTCTACAAAAGTAATCGAATTGTATTAACAAATTAAGAATAACAAACATTATACTTCACATATATTGCTATACATCATATAACTAGGCAACATTACATAAATTATTCAATTCCTGCCCCTTTTTTAAACAAGAAACATCCTTATTAAACCATCACTTACAACATAAGCAATCATACATTAATATACATGTAAACAAACCACACCGACACAATGCAAGCATGTCACATCACAAACCATACTGACACACTCCCACTTACAAACATTATACATCACATATTCTGCCCAATCATTCTCAGTCAAACATTACATGGCTTATTAAAGTCAGCATTCATTAAACTGAATGGATGTATCAGACAATAGACACAGCTAAGTTTGATAGCAATGAGTAAGTCATTTTTCTAACCTTTCATAGAAAAAGTTTAACATCCCCAAAGCCCTATGAGGTGGTTATTATAACTCATTAACTGTTGTGTTGAAGTTTTTTACTTTTTTTCTGTATTACATTCACAGATGGCTGTTCTGAAACGAACGTCCCTGCCATGTCTTATCCTGTGCCTTTGAGGGTGATTGACAGTTATTCTTTACTTTTTTCTGTATTACATTCACAGATGGCTGTTGTGAAACTAACATCCCTGCCATGTTTTATCATGTGCCTTTAAGGGTGATTGACAGTTATTCTTTACTTTTTTTCTGTATTACATTCACAGATGGCTGTTGTGAAACGAACGTCCCTGCCTTGTCATATTCTGTGCCTTTGAGGGTGATTGGCAATTGTTCTTTACTTTTTTGTGCTTGTGTGTCCCACTGACTTCAGTTTATTTGGCATTCATATGTGTTTACTGGGCTTATGAGAAAAATGGCCTTGTTAAGCCTAGCCATGCCCTGATAACTTCTGATGCCCTTTATAAGTGTAAGCAAGGGCTTGTGAGATGAAACATTTACAAGCCGGATCTGGGATATGAACCATTTCCAGAGTGCCCTGTTTGACCACTGCTTGCAGCTGATTCTGACAACCAGTGATTTATGCTATGGCCTGACTGTTTCACTGGGGATGACTTTGCAATTATTAATTATACCCTGGTACCCTTTCCTTACTAGGGGGACATCTACCTGAGTTGCGTATTGGCCATTCTTGTATGTAAACTTGTGACTCTCTCTCTTTCTGAACCATGTGTTGGCTATTATCAAGCCATTTGTCAGATAGAAGTCTAGAATGGCATATCCCTTATTCCTGTTGCCCTACCCATGTGGCACCATGCAGTCCTCATATCCAGTTCTGTCTGTCCCAATATGTACATTCAAGTCACCCCTTATCAACACCAATTCATGTTGTCCTGCTTTATCTAGTAGTTCTTTCAGCTGCTGTCTGAATGCACTCTTTTCTTCACTGTCACAACCCTGCTGTGGGGCATAGGGCAGTATTCATAATCTCAGCCTATCTTTACACTGGAATCTGATTGTCATGAGTGTCACAAATTCTTTTTTTCAAAACAGGTTTATTGTTTTAACATATAAGAGAAATATCATAACAATTTTATACAAGTAATTAAAAATAGGTATTATTATAATATTCAACAAAATAACTAAAGTATTTACAAAGACATCCACTACAATCAGATCAATTAATTAAACTAAAATACCATGCTATTGAAATTAAAATTTTTTTAACAAATTTTGTAAATTATCCCATACAATAAAATAAGATGTTTTTCTATTTGTTCTAGTCCTAATTGTGTTTATTTCCATATGGCACACTATATTCATAACATTTTTAAATTCATTGAACGAAGGAGGTGTATCTGAAATCCAATTTCTAGTTATTATTTTCCTAGCCACTGCTAGAATAGACCATAACAAGGGAAGCTTAACCTTTTTAACACTTTGAGGTACAGGTGTGTTGAATAATATAAGAGATTTAGAAATAATTAAATTATCTGTAAAAAGAGCCTGCAAAAATTCATTAATTGACTTATAAAACATATGAGCCCAGTCAGCATTAATTTCTACATTACATCTCTTACATAGATTATCTTTATTATTTATTTTATTCATCATCAAGGGTGTATAAAAAGATCTATGTAAAAATTTCCATGTATAAAGTCTCCAGACAATGGAAGACATAGTTCTATAAGCAGATTCCAATATATATTGTTTATCTTGTTGATTTGGTGGGTCCCCATTAATAGAAGTGAAATAATTCCAGTATGAATCTACACTGTAAAAAGTTTCTTGTCTGATAACTTTATGTATGTATGAAAGTTTACCTTTATCAGAAACTTTATGTTGTAAATTTAATATCAAGTAATCAATCAGTGTTGGAATAGATTCTTTAACAGTTATAGACATTAAATCTATTTTATTAATGAGATGTTGTCTAAAGGTCTGAACCTCTAACCAGCAAGTTTCTCTTAGATCAAATTCTTGTTTTAAGAAATCTAGATTTTTAACTTTATTATCAGATATCAACTGATACCAGTACTTTAGATCATTATCTATAGCTAAATGAGTTCCTTCAGAAGTAGATGACAAAAGCATACCCTGAGTATACATTATAGGAAATACAATAAAATTCCATTCCCTATACTTAGGGTGCATGAATATAAAGTTACGATAAATAATAATAATATTTAATGGGTAACAAACCATATGTTTAGGTGTAATAGGTGAAGTACAAAATTCCTTTAGTAACCATAACATGGAGTTATTTACAATCATATTTTTATGTGTTAAGGAGATTTTCATGAAGTGTATACTAATTAGCTCCCAATAATCTTTCCATTTTGTGACATATGACTGATCTATTAATAAAGTAATAACTTTTACAATAGAAGAGATAGTATATAAATTAAAGTCTGGAAAAGAAATACCCCTTGAGACCAGCTATTAGTATGTTTCTTTAATGCAATCCTAGGTCTATTAGGTGCCCATAAGAAATTTAACATTAGTGTGTTCAGTTTCTTGATAATTATTTTGTAGGTGGAAGTATTATTGATTGTATTAAGTATAAAATCTTGGGGAATATTATCATTTTAATAATTGTACGTCTCTCCTCCATAGTAAAAACATATTATTCCAGGTATTAAAAAGATTTTGTATATTAAGAAAACAGGTATTATAATTATTATATATAATAGATTTAATATCTTTAGATAGTATTATACCTAAATAAGTTATCTGACCTGAATTGAGTACATATTTAGTAAAATCACTAATGAGAATATTTTTTCGTGTATATATAGATAGTATTTTAGTTTTTTCTTCATTGAATATTAAACCAGAAATACTTTTAAAATTCATCATGTTATCAAATAGAGACTGTATAGAAGAATTAGATCCTGGTGATGTAATTAGAACATCATCTGCAAAAAGTTGAATTTTGGATGTTGTATTTTCATCTATTTCAAAACCCTCTATGTCAGTACTGTTTCTGATCAAATTAGCCCAAGGCTCCATTACTAAAGTGAATAATAGTGGAGAAAGTGGACATCCTTGTTTTGTACCTTTAAGAATGGGTATTTTTTTGTGAAACATATGTTCCTACCTTAATATAAGCCAACGTTCCTTTGTATAAATGTTCAATTAGATTTACAAATGCATCCGAGAAGTTTGTGCACTTCATTAAGGTAAACAGATAGTCCCAACTTACTGAATCAAATGCTGAACTTATATCAAGACTAATAAGTGTTAAATCCTTCTTTTCCTATTTGCAAAATCTATTAATGTTAAAGTTCTTCTTATATTATCAAAAGTATTTCTATTTACAATGAAGCCTGTCTGATCTATATCTATAATGCCGGAATGATTGTCTTCAATCTATCAGTAAAGATATTCATAAACATTTTATAATCAACATTAAGTAATGAGATGGGCGATATAAAGAACATCTAGTTGGATCTTTATTAGGTTTTAAAATTGGTAAAATAAATGTATATTGCCAAGATGGGGGTTATTAACTCAGTTTGGGCCAAAATAAAACCTTATGTATTAATGAATATGTATTTTTAGAAAGGATTTTATATATCTCTGGTATAATACCATCATTACCGGTGCTTTGTTTGATTTAAGCTTATTTATTTGTGTAATAACTTCTGTATATGAAATACTCTTGTCCAATAGTTTAATCTGTTGTTTATTGCTTTTTATTCATATTTGTGGTTATAAACTCCTTTATTTTATCTTTAGGTTCCATGTTAATATTATTATGGTTAATTTTGTGAAAGTGATTTCTAAGTTCATCTAGTATTTCTGGTATACTAGAAACATTCTTCTTTTTCCT
>NC_056744.1:1693859358-1693871858 GCF_019279795.1 Protopterus annectens | reverse complement strand
AATATATCACATGACAATTTCTTTTCCAGTATAGAGTTATAAAATTATTTATGCTTGTCAATCAGATGAATTAAATGAGTTATAGTAATGTATATGTTTGGGACATAGGTTTTTAACACATATTATTAATCTGCTATCTCTGTATCTGTGATGTGTCAGTGTGATATCTAGGTCAAAGGTGAGACCAGCTGCTTTCTTCAGCTTCTCTGTGAGAACTCTGAGAGTTGAAGCTTTTGAAGTAGCTCTGTGGACACTGTGCATGAGATACAGCCCACATCCCAGATTGTCTCTCTTTAACATTTTTGGTGGGAAACTTATTAAAAACTAGTGACAAACATACATTTAGCAGTTTAAATGCACCCAAACACATGACACAAAACCTTCACAATGCATCTCCTACATGGGTTATTACAGACTCTAAGTGTAAGTGAAATCAAGCTTCCAAAATTATTAATAAGTAACAAAACTCAACATTTTTTGTCCCAACTCAACTCCTATGCGAATCTTATTATTTACTGTGTCTATATGATCAAAAGTATTTCTATATATTAATAAAGAAAAGAAAAAGAGAGTAGAAAGTAAAAGGGTGTAAGGCAGAAATAAAAAAAATGTAAGAGAAAGCTATAAGAAGTATATACAAGGCTGGGTTAGAATATTACTTACTGTTTATATTAATAGAGTTAAAAATAAAACATATTATTTTACTTTTCATTATTTAGTTCTATTTAGTACTAGTTAAAGTATGACAGATTATTTACAAAACAAGCATAAGTAAGCAGTGTAATCCAAGAAAGTATAATTAGGTAGTGTCATTCCTGTATCTGTGATGTGTCAGTGTGATATCTAGGTCAAAGGTTGGGTGAGACTAGCTGCTTTCTAGCTTCTCTGTGAGAATTTGAGAGTTGAAGCTTTTGAACTAGCTCTCATGGACACTGTGCATGAGACAGCCCACATCCCAGATTGTCTCTCTTAACATTTTGGCGGAAACTTATTAAAAAACTAGTGACAAACATTCATTTAGCAGTGTAAATGCATCTAAACATGACAAAACCTTCACAATGCATTCTACAGGTTATTACAGACTCTATGTAAGTGAAATCAAGCCCAAAATTATTAATAAGTAACAAAACTCAACATTTTTGTCCCAACTCAACTCCTATGCAAATCTTATTATTTACTGTGTCTATATGATCAAAAGCATTTCTATATATTAATAAAGAAAAGAAAAGAGAGTAGAAAGTAAAAGGGTGTAAGGCAGAAATAAAAAAAATGTAAGAGAAAGCTATAAGAAGTATATACAATAGAATGTTACTTACTGTTTATATTAATAGAGTTAAAAAAATAAAACATATTATTTACTATTATTTAGTTCTAATTATTATTAGTTAAAGCATGACAGATTATTTACAAACAAGCATAAGCAGTGTAATCAAGAAAGTATAATTAGGAATAGTATTTGAAGAACATATAAACTTTTAAAGGAAAAAAATGTATCAAATTACTGACCTTATTTTTCCTCTTCAGAAAGAGAAACAAGTTAAATCACAGCTTGCCATTAAATCTCCAGATATTTTGACTAGTTATGAAACAAAACATTTCTTTGCACACAGAGAATAATCTTTGATTAAATCTTTTTCAAAATATTTGTTGCTTGGAAATGCAGGAACTATATTTAAAAGATTAATAATAAAATAAAATGATGAGAGAGAAAAAACATAGTACAAATCATTTGTTTTTTAGTCTCTTCTACTTCTCTGAAGTCTTCCACGAAGTTTCAGTTGCCAGTCTCTTTAACGAAGGACTAGCCCATTCCATTTCTTCTATTTTTTCCAAAATCTTATTTTTTTTGATAAACAGTAAAGCAGAGTCTAAGTCAAAAATTTTAGGACCATCAGGAAGGAAGATTTTAAGCTTGGCAGGAAACAGAAGGTATGTTTTAAACTGTGCTTTTTAAGCTCCTTATTAGTGGCAGAAAACTTTCTTTTAGCTAATACCATGGAAGAATAGTCATTGTCAAAACGCACAGTTGTTTCATTAATCTTAACAGGAACTTTAGCCCAAGCAGATTTAAGGACCATCTCTTTATCAAAAGATGATAGAAATCTAACTATAACTGATCTAGGATAGTTTTTGTTAGAGTTAGTATTAGCTATAGATCTATGTGCTCTTTCGATACCAAAAGAGAATGCTTCTGGTAAATCTAAAGTTTTAGGGAGCCATGTTGTTAAAAAAGACGTAATATTGTTACCTTCAATATTTTCTGGCAGTCCAAAAATCCTAATGTTATTGCGCCTAGATCTATTTTCCAGGTCATCCAGCTTTGTTTGTAAATGTGTATTTTGTTTCAGCAGAAACTCAATGTTGATTTCCTCTTCTTGTATTCTATTTTCCATGTCATTCACAGCTTCTTCTATGCCTGTCATCTGGATCTTCTGTTGTTGCAGGTCCATATGTAACAAGTCTATTTGTTTTGTAGTTTTTCTATGAAAGTGTCTATTTTAGTATCCATTTTATCCATCTTAGCAGTAAGTTGCTGGACTATAATTATCAGAGACTGAAGTTCTTTCTTGATGCTGGAGTCTTGAGAATTTGTCTTACTGGAACTCATTTCAGACTGATAAACTGACAGGAAAATTTCCAAAGTAATTTCTGACAGGAATATTATTAAGATTTCCTTTCTTTTTTAGATATAGTTCAAGAACTATGTAAAACAAACATATTTAGAAAGAAAATTACTTCAAAAATTAATTTTTAAGTAATTAATTCCTGTCAATGTAATGAAATTGGTGGAGCTGAAGAAATCTGCTGCTATCCTGTGTTCATCCTTGGCCACGCCAGAGTGTCACGAATTCTGATGATATCCCTCACTCCTTTTAGAGCCTCTCTGTCAGCACAGTTCCCACATCATTTCTAGCCTGTCATCCTCCTGAGTAGTGAACTGTGGATACCAAGCCAAGCTGCTTTGCTACACTGCCCTTCCATCATCTCCTAAATACATAGGATGTCCAACCTCCTCCTTACCATCATGTCATCCTCTTCCAAGCTGTGTCCTGTCAGTGAGCCCACACTGAGTAGCAATTCTCAGTTCATGTTTAGCAGGTTCATTGGTTTTATGCCCAGCATTCACTCAACAGAGCTATTCTAGGTAACCCAGGTTGGACAAACACACACTGGCCCGCCAGTAGATTATTGACTTATGTCTGATGAGCTATATGGCAGGCAAATTGCCATTATCAGGCACATATATACTTTGTAGAGTGCTATATGGCAGGCAAGTGCCATTATCAGGCACATATATACTTTGTAGAGTGCATTATGGCAGGCAAATTGCCATTATCAGGCACATATATACTTTGTAGAGTGCATTCAAACCTTACCATAACCTATATTTTAGTATTGGATGAAAAGTAATAGGAGTAAGCAGTAGAATTCATATTTAACATGTTCTTATCTTTGTTTACACAAATAAACAAGGAAGCAAGGTTGTACCATAATAGGAAGACATTTCATGCAGGGCCGGCCTTAGCATATTAACCAGGCATCGCCTAGGGCCGTATAGGTCGTTCTCAAAAGGGCTTAAATTCAATTGTATAGGGATCGGAGTTCTGCTGTGATTTGACCATAACCCAGAAAGCCGAGACAACAACAACAATATCACTGCAGCTAGCTATAGACTGAGAGGCTAGGCAATTGGGCGCCTCCCCAGACCGAGTTCAAGCTACCTAACTTGCTCATTTTTTTTTCATCCTCCACAGTAGCACAGCCCCCACCCTAAGCCATGTTCTCACTCATTCCTCCCCTTGCATGATGTATAGTCTTGATGATGTGAGTGGCTGCTCTTATGGGGCATTATTGAAATCGGCCCTATCAGTGATGATTCTGGCACCACTGACATCACGGCCACTGATCCATTGTGCATATATAAACAGCTAACTCCGCCTCTCGCTCCTTCCTTCATTGATGCGCTTAGAGAGGCGGTGCAGCTTTGGCTATCAGACATTGTAGTTCCTGGAATCTGGACGCCAGTGTCGTTTGTTTGCCTGGTTCGTTTTTCCACGTGGGCTACACGGAGCATTTGGAGTTTTAATTTCAACACCGGCTAGGAGGTCAGGTAAGTGAGGGATGGGGTCTGCCGTGGGGATTTATTTGTGATGTGATTTGTGAACTAAGTATTTTTTTTTTTTTTTTTTTTTAGTCTGTTTAATATTTTGAAAGAGCAGTATTTAGCCTAGGCTTTCAGTTAATCCCTAGAGTCGGCCAGATTTTGTGTGTAGTAGGAAAGTAAGCTCAGGGATCCATATTTGTTTTGTGTGTTCTGCTTAAATCAACAAGAATGATGAATTTGATGGCATAGAATTGAAAACATCAAGGGCTTTCTCCAGCATCTGAGCAAAATAATGCCTCCACTTGTAATCTTGTGACCCTTTTGTGCATGTGCTCTGTGTAGCAAATCGGCACTGCAACACAAATGAAATTATTCTCTTTTCATTTATTAAGTCTTTCCAAAGGTTTTATTGAAGTTGTCAAAATTAAATGAGGTAATAGCATTTATTTTCAGATTCCATGTAGAATTGCATGGTTATTCTCCAAAACAATATCTTTGCCAATGTATGTATTTGCCCTTGACATTAAGTTTAAATGGAATTTCCAACGCGAAAAAAAAATGTATGCAAAGAAATTATTCATGTTGGCCATTAAGTACTAAATTTTGAGGTCTAACATTGATTCACAGTGTTAAAATCCTGATGTTTCTACACTATTCAGCTATGTGGCAGCAGTAATGATGGAATGTTTTAATATATTGTATGATCAGATATTGTTAGCAAATGGTGTTTCCTTTATTGTGTGTATATAAGACATAGACTTTTTCTTTTGCTGTTTAACTTGGCATGCATTCTGATGTCATGGTTAGGATATTGCTACTAAGGCAGAAATACATTTTATTAGTTTCATAGCTCATGCCAAGAAAGCAGCTGGTAGTCACTGACTCTGCAGCAACTCCTAGTTACGGAAGCCACCCCACCTAGCTCTGCAAACCCATTGATAACTAGTGCAAGCATTTTAACTTAGTATTTGCACTTAAAAGCAGTAATCTGACAGATCTGATAGGGTACAGTAATGTAATGGTATAAAAGCTTACTCTGTTAAGTCCCTTTTGTCTTGTATATAACTGATTTTGCATGCATTGTATATAAATAGTCTTAGTTTCTTTTTTTCCTGTTAGCCTGTGTAGTGCACTGTACTTTGTTACATGCCTTAAAAATCACTCCATTTTATTTTCCCCAGGCTGAGACTAAAACTGGTCATTTGTGCTCATTTGCTGTATCCTGGGTAACAAGTTCACATAAATAAAAGGAACTATATTTCACTGACAACTCTGTGGCACCAAAATTAAAAATGTAGATGACAATGCCAGAAAGTATGCATCTGAAAGGATTTCATCAGTTAATACTGCCCCAGTCAATATAGACTAAAAACAATATACAAACATTTAACTATTATCATGGCTTGGTGAAGGTTATGATTTATCAGGATATCAGAAGGAAGAAACCCTGATCCTACAAATTTCAGACATAAAAATAAATGGCCACTTGGGTAAGTACTCCAAGCAGTAGCCTGACAAAAAAACATAGCAGAGAGAACATCACTCTCTGCCATCTTACATGGTGAAAGGAGCAACACAATGGCACAGAAATGATCAGATAGACATTTCAGAACAGTCAACTTAAATTGGCAGTGAGATAACAGGAATTGAATATATGGCCACATCCTTCTCCCCAGGTTTGAATCTAACCTCCGGAAAGGAAGAAGATACAATATTTTATGTACATTTAAAAAGAAAGGCTGTCATTGAAATCAGAGGGTAGGAATATATATATAATATTGCACATATTTTCCATTCATCATGTACAGAATTTGATGCCATTACGATTTCCCCATTTGACATGTACCTCACTAGACACATGCAACAGCTGGGAAGGCCACAAAAGTATCTCATGAAGAGGATCCTAGGCCTTAAACACATGTCCTACATGGACAGACTCAAAAAAACTCCAGCTATTCTCTGCCTTATATCATCTACTAAAAGGCGATCTCTGCTTGACCTACAAAGCCATGTCTGACCCAGCTCTGTTAGAAATGCTACATCTAAAAAAATCCCAGTCCTCCTGCACCACATGCTCCAGAGACCTCAATCTCATTACCACAATCAATAGAACATACTGGAGGGATAGGTTCATAACCCAAAAACTGCCCATGCTCTGGAATAGACTTCTCATACATGTCAAGCAGAGCACCTCACTGGCCCTCTTCAAGAGAAATCTTGATGAGTGGATGGGAAATAGAAAGTTCACCCCGGGATCTCCAGTGGCTCTACTTGATGGGCTAGGATTGTAAAGGCTCCAGGGCCATTAGAATAGTATGCACCTAGCACTAGTACAGTTAGTAAGGCAGATTCCTCTAATAAGCAATGCTCCCAAGATGTAGAGGACAGGGAAATTTAACTAGCATCGTCGTAGTAAAGCTGCTCTTTGAGCATATAATAATAATAATAAAAGGCTGTTACTAATACAAGCAGCACCTTATGCCTTTATTTACAGAGAAAAATTTTGGGTCAATGGGATATGTTATTCTGGTCAGAGTATGGTTTATTTTTTTAAGCAGTCTCCACAGCAGCAGGAGGATGATGACTGCTGAGAAAATAAGTGTTTGTCTTGTTGCTTTTGTTTGGTAAATGATTTTTTTATGGTGGAGCTTGCTAGGGGGGTACTCTGAACTTCTTTCTTAAAGGACATGTGCAGAAAAGGTATACTCTTCTGGGAAGTGTAAGGACTGAGTTTAGGTCCAAGTATGTGATTTGGCTGATATTAAAATGTCTTATAGGCGCTGAAGATGGAATGTTGAGGTTTTGCGTTGTTTTTGCCCAATGACAGAGATGTTGATAAACTCTTATTTAAATAAATATTTTGATATTTTACATTACCATTGATTGCTTGAAAGTAAAGAAAGAGATGGGCATTTTTGTTCAGGGAGTAAGGATGAGTTAAGCCACAAGATAGATTGCTGTATTAATAGAGAATGCAGACTATGAACATAACACTAGATACTTATGGTTGTAAGTTTTAAGATGTTGTCAGATGGTTTGGAAACATCTAAGCTTCTTGAAGATCTGTTTTGGATTAATAGAAAAGAGGCAGTCTGAGAAGGAGGCTCAAGTTTATTTAAGTGCTTGTAATAAATGAAAAGTAATGAAATGTCAAGAATCGTGGGCTGTGTGTAATTGTAAATAAAATGTTAACAACATCATGAGGGTTGTAGAAACTGAATACCTGCATGCAATAATTTTTAATACTTGTATTCTAAAGAAATATTTTTAAAGGCTAGTGTAAAATCACAGCTGCATCTTCTGGTTGTTGTTTCACCGCACATGTATCTTGCTAAGTTGCTACAGTGCTATGTGCAATATTTGGGTTGTAGTCTGTTACCTTCTTGCTAGTATGCCCATGCTGAGGCACATCACAAGTCTGTTACCCTATCATGAAAGTATTTTGCAAGAAAACTTGGCAAGTCCCACGGAGTACAAGTTACTAAAGATGATACAAGAGTGAGTACAGGTCTTTCAAGTAACTTGCTTAGGATAATTCAGCCTTCAGCTGCAGTCAACTACACTACAAGGTGTCTTACAGTATGACTTGGATTTTCATGCATTTAAACATTGGAAGGAGTGTTTGCCATGGGGTGACCCATTTGTAAGTGAAAATCAAACAGGGTGTGGGCGGACTCAAACAGGGTGTTCCTTTTGTTCAGTGTGGGTGGGGCTTAAGGGGTGCCAGAGTAGTAGTTCGCCTAGGGCGCCGTTTCAGCTAAGGCCGGCCCTGATTTCATGAAAATATATACTGAGTGGAGAAGACATTGAAAATGTGCAATGAATACTAGACACATGACCTTGGTTCATATAATTTATCCCTAACAGCACTTGTCCAATTGTCAGTAGTTATTAGAGATCCTGTTGCAAGGTTGTTACACATGAATTAATAGTCCTACAGTGTTATTGCAGAAGAAAAAGGTTCCCAATGATGCTTCATATGTTGTTAGTTATGTATTACAGGTGAGAAATATGAGCAAATACACAGCAGTGGCTTCACTTCTTCTAACATGTTCCAGATAATTTATGTATGTCTTTCTGTTTATTCATCTTCTGGAAGATTAATTTGCTATTAAGTGTGCATACCTGGTGGATTACATTGTGTTTTAAACTGTACCTGGAATCCAGAATGATACTGCTATGTGGTCTGATGCAGTTAGCAGGGTATTTCTATGACTGTCCGTTAGTATATTTCACAGTTGTATATAAATGCCACAATATCCTGTGAACAGGAGTTATTGTCACCTATAGTATGCCTGCTTTCCATTTGGTGATGTGCCTTTGTTGATGTGACTTGTATAAGCAGTCTGTATGGTACATTTGTAAGGAAACCAGTAATTGTTAGTCAGCTGGTACAGTGGAATAGAGATTGCACAAATGTGGATGTATATTGGTTTTGAACTTTTTTCTGGTGACCTGTCCATGCTTAGATATAACTGTTTGGCGCAGGCACCATGTGATTATTAATGTGTATCTTCAGTTTAAAGACTGGTTTACAAAGTGATACTTCTCATAGCTCATCTGATGCTACTGTAATGTTTCCTGTGAATATGCTAAGCCATTGTTTGTGAGTTAGGGTTGCCATGCATATGCATCACAAAACCTCTTTCATCTTCTGTTGCTGAACAGTCATTTGAAGTTATTCACTGAGGAGTTGTGATGTCTGCCTAATGAATTAATCTACTCAGCATGATACCTGTTAGCTCAGCTTGCTACTTCCTGTGCTGAAAGCCAGAGTCATTGCTATTCATCAGGCTTCACAAGTTATGTACTTGTAGATGCTAAGATATCTGAAAGGTGTCGTATCATAGGATCATAGGAGGTTACTAGGCTATTGGCCCTGAAGCCCTTATAAGCCAGCCAAGAGTTTGACCCATGTTTAGACAAATCAGCACCCAATGCCCCTGCCCAGCAGGGACATGGGTGGAATCCCAGGGGTATATTTTCTGTTTCCCATCCAGTTATCCAGGCTGTGCTTAAAAAGGGGTAAATAGTTACTCTGCTTGATGTGGAGAGGGAGTCTATTCCATAGATGAGAGAGTCTCTGGGACACAAATCTGTCTGCATAATGGAGCTGTCTTTAACTTTAAAAAAACTGTTATAATCTTACTCTTTATGCAGTGTTGTTGCCATGGGCTGCTTCTACATTTGCTGGCTTGCCTGTATTTTGATGTTGCACCTCAGCTGTTTAAAACCAGAATGTTGCCTTTTGCACTGTTTTCTTTTTATGCAGCCATAGCCCATCCCTGTGGTACATATGAGCTGATGCTTGTGTTTAACCCTACTGAGTGCTGCCATTGCATATTTTTGTTGATGTTCTTGCGCAAAATGGCCTTTCATTCTTGATTCCTTGCATCCCGCGGTGGTACAGCGGTAGAGTTGTTAACTCGCAGCAAGAAGTTCTCCCGTTCGATTCTCGATTTGGCTTGGGAGTGCCTTCTTAATGTGGAGTCTACATGTCCTCCCTGCGGTTGGAGTAGCCGCCCCAAAGAAGGCGCCAGTTCGTTTGAAGGTTGGGGGTCGAAGACTGGCACCTTGGCATTTCATAAAAAATCTACTGCCAATCATTAGCCGGACTGGAGTTCTAGTATGCACACCTACTGGGAAAAAGCCGAAGGACAAGCAACAACATTCTTGAATCCTTGCTGTTAGAACTAAATTCATGATAACTGAAATGCAACAATTATGGTTACCCAATAAATGTGGTATAAAACATATTGTTGGAGGTAGTCTGGTTTATCTTCCTTCCTGTGGAAATGAGTAAAACTTTGGATACTGTGAATAGAAAAGCCTGTTTTGGCAGTCTGCAATGGAAAACAATGTTGAGAGTGAGCAAGAACAACATGCACACTGTTTAGAACAGTGAGAAGAGGCACTGGGTAGCATGAAGAAAAGAATATATTTAGTTGTATTAAACAAGAATAACACCAATGAATGTGTGTGCACACAAAGCAGTAATACCTACATATATAAAGAGATATCAGTGGCATTCCTAAGGGATAACAAGGCAGAAGACTGCAATTCTCTGTAACACAAATATGAATATTCTTTATAATTGCAATAATTTGCAGACATAGCTAAATCTGATAGTGACTGAGATGAATTATCTGTGTATGTTACAGACATGTTTAGAGGAAAACTTAGACACCTTTATATTAAGGATTGCTAAAAGCATTTTTGTAACATGATTTACTGTGAAAGTGATATTCAGGTGATAGGAGTAAGGAGAGAGATGAGGAACACATTTTCCTGGCACAAAGACAGACTGCAAGCTAATCTGATTGATATGTGTTGTCATGCAAAGCTGACTAATTAGCTGAACACCTTGCGGTGATGGAAATGTGCTACACTTGATGATAGCAGAGGGTGGGAATATGGGAGGAGTAACTAGAGAAACAATTGAAGCAGATCAAAGTTGAATGTCTAAAAACCCTGTTCTCTCTGCAATGAGCTGGTAGTTCTGGAAGCTTTTTTTTCACAGACTGTGTAACACATCAGCAGGAAACACATTTGTAAGAGGCGCCATGTGACAGTAAATTATACTTTTACTGAGGTCTCTCAAAATTAGCTGCTGTCCTCTAATCTTCCATTCTAAGTGAATGGAACTGTCACGTGACAGTCCAGCTATGGGCACTGTAATCTCAGAAACAGTGGACTCGCAGTGTATTATGGGGAACATTTTTTGGTACTTATGTATTATTGCAACCACATTCCATGGTCAGTGCAAACCCTTTCTCTTCTCAATATGTTATATATAGCTCGCCCACATTTTGAAAAAAAGTTCACCAATAAAAGTGACAAAGTAGTTGTTTTAAATGGAAAAGTAAACCGAGGACCAGTTGTCATACTTATCAAGTGTCTGTGCTTTTGCATTTAAGTTGTGCTATTCCCAGAATACATGCCGGTACAAACAAAATGCTGTTCAGTTCACTTTGCAAGTGAACTACATTCATATTTATAAACAGTCCCTTGATTATTAAATGCAGATATACACCCGAAACCCCTGCAGCCATGCCAACCCCTTTCAGGAAGCACCCTTTGGATATTTCTGTGCCAGGCACCAATGCATTCACCATGAGCATTACGGCTGTGGTTCCCCATGGAAATACCCCCGGACACACGTACAAGAAGCATTGTAATGCGACCCCAAATCACGGCTTTCCTTTTAATGTTTGTATTTATATTTCTACAATAATATACATGTTAATCCTTTTGGATCACATAATGTACTGCTCATGAGCCAACCACCCTGTGAACATACACTTGGAATCTGCTTGAGATATCCATAGAAGAAGCAGTTTAATGACATAGTATGTCACCATGTTCCTTGTAATAATTTGACAGACGTTTAATAATATACATTGCAAAGTATTTAGAGCAGAAAATTAACTGCTCAGAATAAGAATGGACTGTGCAAGTACTGTTTAATGTGGTTGCGATAATACGTAAGTAACTATTTTTCTTTAGAAAAAAAAACTCTCCTCAGGATTTCTGGACAATTCAGAACAACAGATGTAGAAGAATATGAGACTAGTAAAGTGCATGATGATAGTATATTTTTTTAAGAAAGTGTTAGATTAAAGAAAAGTTTGGAAAGGAGGGTGGGAAGTCTGGATAACACTGAATGTGAGTGAAGGAAAAATACAGCATGTATTAAACATAATAATGGTAAACGGGAAAAAGTGCAGAGTTAGATACTGGGAACAACCAAAAGCGCATGTGTGTGTGTGTGTGTGTGTGTGTGTGTGTGTGTGTGTGTGTGTGTGTGTGTGTGTGCGTCTAGAAATAACACATTTATTGCAAGACCGTAACAACAGAAGATGTGGATAATGTGAGAAAGGGGGCATACTACTATGAATAGTAAGCCAATATGTAGAAAATGTAATGAAAGTGGGCATTTCTGGTTGGACTGCCTTTTGTTAGAACAAAAAGGGAAAATTAAGAGAAGATATTTGTGAAAAAGAAAGTATTGTCGGGAAATAAGTGAAGAGAATGTTGAATACTGGAAAGAATGTGGGTAAATGAGGGGTTGGGGTTCAGACAGAGAGTTCTCAGACACAAGTTAAACATAAGGATGCAGTATTAGAAAGTGATGAAGGTGAGAAGGGAGGGTTGGAGACTGAAGAATAAGAACAAAATGATGAAACATTAATTGGAAACGCTGAGAAGCAGAAAATGAAAAAATGGAAGTAAAAAAGAACAAAGGACATGGATGATATAGGAATGTTGGCATTAAATGTAAATAGCTTACAAAATTATTTCAGGAATTGTTTAGTGACAGAATAGTTTGGGGACTTAAATATGGATATTACATATTGCTTGGATTCAAGATGTGTGAAGAAAGAAAAAAAGGGAA
>NC_056744.1:1693798878-1693858858 GCF_019279795.1 Protopterus annectens | reverse complement strand
GTTCCTGAATTTTGAATTGTAAATGCCTCTGGAGGAAATTGTCCATACCCCAACAAGAGGAGCAAACATTCTAGGTCTGGTTCTCACCAACATATCAAACAGGTGCACGACTGCAAATGCTGGACCCTCATTAGTTAAAACAGACCACAAATCAGTTAACTTCAAACTAACACCAGAACTCACAAAGGGTGAAATCAGACTAAAAAAAACTTCACCAAGGCAAACTATACCCTCCTAGGTGAAGGTACAAATGCATTCCATGCCCCACCCCAAGCTGAAAGTGGTAACTATGCTGAAATTTACACTAAAACCCTGTACAATCACTTGCATAAGTGTATAAACTTGGCTGTACTAAAAGAATCAAAGCCAGAGCCCCAAGTAAAATCAAGCTGTCATGGTGGACTTCCAGTGTCAACAAACTCTACAATAAATGCAAAGAGTTGCTGTTCAAGAAAACAAAGACAAGAACTCAACAACGCAAATGCACCCTCCTCAGCTCTTTTCACTATGCAAGTAAGATACCTTGTCAAATCATCCAAGAGCTACTTTGAGAGAAACTTAGCAAGTACTGCCAAGGATAACCATAAAACCTTTTACAGCTATGTATATAACCTAAAGGATAGGACCCAGTCATGTGCAGAACTGGTGGCCAACGGTATCACACTCACACATACACACACACACACACACACACACACACACACACACACACACACACACACACACACACACACACACACACACAAAAGCGTTTGGTTGTTCCCAGTATCTAACTCTGCACTTTTTCCATTTACCATTATTATGTTTAATACATGCTGTACTTTTCCTTCACTCACATTCAGTGTTATCCAGACTTTCCACCCTCTTTTCCAAACTTTTCTTTCATCTAACACTTTCTTAACAAAATATACTATCATCATGTACTTTACTAGTCTCATAATCTTCTACATCTGTTGTTCTGAATTGTACAGAAATTCTGATGAGAGTTTGTTTTCTTCTAAAGAAAAATCTTCCCCATAATACACTGAGAGTCCACTGTTTCTGAGATTACAATGCCCATAGCTGGACTGTCACGTGACAGTTCCATTCACTTAGAATGGAAGATCAGAGGACAGCAGCTAATTTTGAGAGACCTCAGTAAAAGTACAATTTACTGTCATATGGTGACTCTTACAAATGTGTTTCCTGCTGATGTGTTACACATTCTGTGAAAAAAGCTTCCAGAGCTACCAGCTCAATGCTGAGAGAACAGGGTTTTTTTAGACATTCAACTTTGATCTGCTTCAGTTGTTTCTCAAGTTACTCCTCCCATATTCCAACCCTCAGCTATCATCAAGTGTAGCACATTCCCACCCCGCAAGGTTCAGCTAATTAGTCAGCTTTGCATGACAACACATATCAATCAGATTAGCTTGCAGTCTGTCTTTGTGCCAGGAAAATGTGTTCCCTCATCTCTCTCCTTACTGCTATCATCTGAATAGCACTTTCACAGTAAATCATATTACAAAAATGCTTTTAGCAATCCTTAATATAAAGATGTCTTAAGTTTTCCTTTAAACATGTCTGTAACATACACAGATAATTCATCTCAGTCACTAACAGATTTAGCTATGTCTGCAAATTATTGCAATTATAAAGAATATTCATATTTGTGTTACATAGAATTGCAGTCTTCTGCCTTGTTATCCTTTAGGAATGCCACTGGTGTCTCCTTATATATGTAGGTATCACTGCTTTTGTGCACACACATTCATTGGTGTTAATCTTGTTTAATACAACTAAATATATTCTTTCCTTCATGCTACGCAGTGCCTGTTCTCACTGTTCCAAACAGTGTGCATGTTGTTCTTGCTCACTCTCAACATTGTTTTCCATTGCAGGCTGCCACAACAGGCTTTTCTATTCACTGACATCCAAAGTTTCACTCATTTCCTCAGGAAAGTAGATAAATGAGACTACCTCCAACAATATGTTTTATACCACAGTCATTTATTGTGTAACCATGACTGCTGCATTTCAGTTATCATATGAATTTAGTTCTAAACAGCAGGGATCAAGAATGAAAGGCCATTTTGCACAAGAACATCAACAAAATATGCACAGTAAACACTCAGTAGGATTAAACACAAGCATCAGCTCATATGTACCACAGGGATGGGCTATGGCTGCATAAAAAGAAAACAGTGCAAAAGGCAACATTCTGGTTTTGTAACATTGAGCTGAGGTGTAACATCAAAATACAGGCAAGCCAGCAATGTAGAAGCAGCCCATGGCAACAACACTGCATAAAGAGAAGATTATAAGAGTCCCTTTAAAGTTAAAGACATGATCCATAATGCAGACAGATTTTAGGTCCCGAGACTCTCTCTCATCTATGGAATAGACTCCCTCTCCACATCACAGAGTAACTTTACCCTTTTAAGCATTAACCTGGATAACTGATGGAAACAGGAAAATAAACTCCCCTGGGATCCTACAATTCCATATCTCCTGCTGGGCAGGGGCATTGGATGCTGATTTGTCTAAACATGGGTCAAACTCTTGGCTGGCTTATAAGGGCTTCAGAGCCAATAGCCTAGTAACCTCCTATGATCCTATGATACGACACCTTTCAGATATCTTAGCATCTGGCACATAACTTGTAGAAGCCTTGATGAATAGTAATGACTCTTGGCTTTCTCGGTTAGCACAGGGAAGTAAGTGTTGAGCTAACAGGTATCATGCTGAGTAGATTAATTCATGAGGCAGACATCACAACTCCTCAGTGAATTACTTCAAATGAATGTTCAGCAACAGAAGATGAAAGAGGTGATGTGATGCATATGCATGGGAGCCCAATCTCACAAAAAATGGCTTAGCATATTCACAGGAAACATTACAATAGCATCAGATGAGGTATGAGAATTACCACTTTGTAAACCAGTCTTTAAACTGAAGATACATTAATAATCACATGGTGCCTGCGCCAAACAGTTATATCTAAGCATGGACAGGCCACTAGAAAAAAGCTCAAAACCAATATACATCCATAATGTGCAATCTCTATTCCACTGTACGGGCTGACAAACAATTACTGGTTTCCTTACAGATGTAGCATACAGACTGGTTATGCAAGTGATATCAACAAAAGTACATCACCAAATGGAAAGCAGGCATACTACAGATGACAATGACTCCTGTTCACAGCATATTGTGGCATTTATATACAACTGTGAAATATACTAACGTACAGTCATAGAAATACCCTGCTAACTGCATCAGACCACATAGCAGTATCATTCTGGATTCCAGGTAAAGTTTAAAACACAATGTAATCCACCAAGTATGCACACTTAATGAGAAATTAATCTTCCAGAAGATGAATAAACAGAAAGACATACATAAATTATCTGGAACGTGTTAGAGGAAGTGAAGCCACTGCTGTGTATTTGTTCATATTGCTCACCTGTAATACATAACTAACAACATATGAAGCACCATTGGGAACCCCCTTCTTCTGCAATAACACTGTAGGACTATTAATGCATGTGTAACAACCTTGCAACAGGATCTCTAATAACTAAAAAAAAATAAATAAATAAATTATCCTTGTTTCCCGTCTTTCCTAACCTAGAGTAGTCCAAATACAGGCTTTGCTGTATTCTGACTCTTGGAAAGTTCCTGTGTTGCCATTTCCTTTCTTGGATTAAGGGAGGCTTTGTTCACCAGTGGCAGTGGGGAGCTTAGAGCAGCCTATCTATCCCTGGAGGAGTGTTCCCAGCACAAGAATCTGGTAGTCTATTGGCCATTTTGGGCCAATTTCAGCTCTTTCAACTCTGTATAAAAACCCACTTTAAGCAAGGTTTTTGCACTTGTTACTACTACTCAGCCAAGCTCCTCGTGGTCCTGCAGAGTGTATGCTAGCAGCAGAGAGGCTAAAAGAGCCGTACTGCCAACCTGATAAAAAGTGTTTTTTCCTGCTACTACCATCACATCGTCCGATCTGAGCTAAACTGCAAATATTTCTGCTTCTTGAACTGTTTTAAACTGTCTAAAGTTGTTTTGCACCTGCACTTTTAAAGTTTGTCCTGTTTGTTGCATTTACTTGTTGAGGCTACACACTCAAGTGCGCTTAGCCTGTGTTACATATTGTATTGCAATTTCCTGCTGTTTGTTGCAAGAAAGAAAAAAAAAAAGTTATCCCTTGTTTCCTGTCTTTCCTGGACTTAGAGTAGTCCAAATACAGGCTTTGCTTGTATTCTGACGTTTGGAAAGTGCCTGTGTTGCCATTTCCATTTCTTGGATAGAGGGAGACTTCTCTTGTTCACCAGTGGCAGTGGGAGCTTGGAGCAGCTTCATATCTGTCCCTGGAGGAGTGTTCCCAGCGAGGAATCTGGTAGTCTGTTGGCTGTTTTTGGGGCCAGTTTCTAGCTCTTTTCAAGTCCGGCCAGTATAAAACCCGCTGTAAGGCGCAGCTTTGCGTGGATTTTGTGCATAGCGCCAAGCATCGTAGTAGCATGCCGCTTATTTGGGTTTGAGCCTTGGAACTGATCTAGTTCTCATAATAAACACCCTATTCCTACGCTTAAAGCTCTAGCACTTGCTCACTCAAAGCAATTATATAAGTCAGCACCAAAAAATTAAAAGCACTACACCCTCACAAACTCCCTTGAGTAACTTGGTGGTCCTCATTGGCCCCTTTTTTTTCAATTATAAAGGAATTCCCAATACTATTCTAGCATGTCCAAAGGTCAGTTGTCAATCTCCTCTCCAGTCCAGCTGGTGAACCTGGGTGGGAATCTTTGGAGGCAAATGTTACAACTGCCTAATGTACACAGAGACAACTCCTCTCCTCCTCCCAACAAATTCCAACACATGTGAGAGATGCAACCATATAGCCAAACTGGGAGGCTAAGCTCTCAACTCAGTACTGGCGTGATGAACTAGTCAGGAGGAGAAGGAAACCACACCTCACTACACCCAGTCTCCCACATAGACCTACTACTATGACAGCAAACCAAACACATAAACACACAAAACATACTTGGAGGTTCTAAATAAAAAATCTGCCTAAGCAGCAGAGACCTCCAAAGCAGACATCCAAGCAAATCACACCTTAAACAAATACGTGCAACACATAGCTCACAGCCAATGTCAACAGTCACAGCCCTTATACTAAACAACACACCTGATACACTTGTAATAGGCAGGACTCTATCATCAGGCACACTGACGTCCCGGGCCGCCACCAGGCTGAACAAGGAGAAGGTCACGGTGAGCTGCCTGTCAGGCGCTGGGATCCACCATTATTAACATGACAAGCACTCCAGGTCACTCCAAGGCAAGGCACAAATATGACTCAGACATTGTCCATGCTGGTGTGAATGACCTGAGTAGGCGACACTCCCGGACTACATGAAAAAGAGACGAGAGGAGCTCTCTGAGCATGTAGCCCAGGCTGGTATGACCCTGACCTTGAGTAGCATCTACCTCACCAAGAATGATGCCACAGTATGAAGACAAGGATTATCAATTTCAACAATTGGCTTAAGTATTGTGTGTCATTCAAAGGGGATCCAAATGGCTCAGCCTGGGATGACATGCTCATTACAAGCCACTTTATGCTTCACTTCATGGATGGTTTGCACTCTGTCACCCTGGGCTTTCGGATATTGGGCAAAGGCTCTTGTTACCCCATAGTGCCTTTTTTAGGCAAGGCTCAAAGACAAACCTACCTCCATAGGTATCACAAGGATAAGAAACCAAGAGTAATGCTACTCAATGCCAGAAGTCTAAACCTCAAGATGCACGCACTCAAACTCTCCTTAGCATGGAGAACATCGATATCTGTGTAGTAACAGAAACCTGGTTCAAGGCTCTCGAGCACTCCCCAGCACCACCAGGGTTATACCTCATACTTGTTGCTTTCTCAAAACTTGGATCAACCACAAAAGGAGGGGGGAGTATCAAATATTCACAAAGATACCCACACCTCCAGGTTGGTGGCACAGCATGAAGCATCAGAGACTATCCATGTGCAACTAACAGTGGGTAAACTGCCTTCCAGTTTATAGCCTTGCTACAGACCAATTCTCCTCCCAAACCCAGGAGCCCCACTCGGCCTTCCTGAGAACACTGAAAATATGAAGATCTCTCCACAAACACCATTATATTGGGTGACTAATCACCCAACCATAGACTGGGAGCATTACTTTAGCTCCAACACCCTCAGCCCAAAGGTTCCTAGAATTTATAAACTCAAATGCTAAGGAACAACTTGTTACCACTCCCACAAGAGGGAAACATACTGACCTGATCTCACCAACATGGGGACTCTATGATCCAGACCAGAAGTGTATCCTCACTGGTAAGATCAGACCATAAACTAATCTCACTGGGATATTCTACATCCCACCCCACCCCATGCCCAGAAAACAACAGTGGAAAAAAAAAAACTTCTAAAGCAAATTTCATACTCCTCAAAACCGAGGTGGAATCCTTCAAAGCCCCCGGGCTCTGTGGATAATACAGCACCAGACCACAAAACTTCTTATAAACGCATTCTATGAACACCATTCTTCAGGAATGCAAGGATCATGCAATCCCAAAAAAACTAAGACCCAATCCTCCAAAGGCAGACGCCTCTTGTCTGGTTCAGGACCCCAGCCAAAACAAAACTATAATAATGGAAGGAGGAAGTTACTACATGACAGAGCAAATCCCAAAAAAAGGGAAGGCATCTCTGATCAGTATTGAAGTAGCAAAAAATACGGGCACTCATAAAATCATTTAAGGCCAGCTTCAAGAGACAAATTGCACAGGACACTGTATGGGATAATCACAAGGCTTTCTTTAGTTAATGTTAGGAACCTGGGTGGGAATTCCCAGATATGCTCAGAATTAGTCCAAAATGACAAAAATACAATCCCAACCCACAGACATTGCCAACATCCCAGCTGACAGGTTCAGAGCAAACTTCTCCCCACCAAAAGGGCTAATATCTATCCCAGCAGAGTGCTGGCCCCTGACATCTCAGATGCTCTAGTGTAGAGCTGCCCTCTCCAAAGCAAGCTAGAAACACAGCATCAATGGGACCAGACAGTGTCCCGGGTCATAGGCCCTACATGAACTCTAAGAAGAGCTAAACCTAAAAAACCAAAACTACTGTTCAATCTCAGCCTTACTTACAGGATATGTACCCAAAGAGTGGCGTACAGCAACACAGAAAGTGGTCCTCTCCACAAAGCAAGTGGTGCCTCAACGTGGATCCCGAAAACCATCACCCCATAAGTCTCACTTTTATAGGCTTGGTCTGCAAAAGCTATGGAAAGGATCATCATGGACCTTATAAATAAAGATATTGGGGACCTACAGACACTGGATCCTTGTTTCCTGTCTTTCCTGACCTAGAGTAGTCCAAATACAGGCTTTGCTGTATTCTGGACGTTTGGAAAGTGCCTGTGTTGCCATTTCATTTCTTGGATAGAGGGAGACTTCTTTGTTCACCAGTGGCAGTGGGGAGCTTGGAGCAGCCTATCTGTCCCTGGAGGAGTGTTCCCAGCGCAGGAATCTGGTAGTCTGTTGGCTGTTTTGGGCCAGTTTCTAGCTCTTTCAAGTCCGCCTGTATAAAACCCGCTGTAGCGCAGCTTTGCGTGAATTTGTGCATAGCGCGGCATCGAGTAGCGCCGCTTATTTGGGTTTGAGCCTTGGAACTGATCTAGTTCTCATAATAAACACCCTATTCCTACGCTAAAGCCTAGCACTTGCTCACTAAAGCAATTATATAAGTCAGCACTAAAAAATTAAAAGCACTACACCCTCACAAACTCCCCTTGAGTAACTTGTTCCTCATTGGCCCTTTTTTTCAATTATAAAGGAATTCCCAATACTATTCTAGCATGTCCAAAGGTCAGTTGTCAATCTCCTCTCCAGTCCAGCTGGTGAACCTGGGAATCTTGAGGCAATGTTACAACTGCCTAATGTACACAGACAACCCTCTCCTCCTCCCAACAAATTCCAACACATGTGAGAGATGCAACCATATAGCCAAACTGGAGGCTAAGCTCTCTCAACTCAGTACTGGCGTAACCAGTCAGGAGGAGAAGGAAACCACACTCACTACAATTCCAGTCTCACATAGACCTACCATGACAGCAAACCAAACACATAAACACACAAAAACATACTTGGAGGCTCTAAATAAAAATCTGCCTAAGCAGCAGAGACCTCCAAAGCAGACATCCAAGCAACCGCTACCCCAAAACAAAATACGTGCAACACATAGCTCACAAAGCCAATGTGCCGAACAGTCACAGCCCTTAAGGCTAAACAACACACCTGATACACTTGTAATAGGTGACTCTATCATCAGGCACACTGACGTCCCGCTCACCAGGCTGAACAAGGAGAAGGTCACGGTGAGCTGCCTGTCAGGCGCTGGGATCCACCACATAACACAAGCACTCAGGTCACTCCAAGGCAAGTACAAATATGACTCAGACATTGTCCATGCTGGTGTGAATGACCTGAGGCGTACCTCCCTGGACTACATGAAAAGAGACGTAGAGGAGCTCTCTGAGCATGTAGCCCAGGCTGGTATGACCCTGACCTTGAGTAGCATCTTACCCTCACCAAGAATGATGCCACAGTATGAAGACAAGATTATCAATTTCAACAATTGGCTTAAGTATTGGTGTCATTCAAAGGGGATCCAATGCCTGTCAGCCTGGGATGACATGCTCGACAAGCCACGATGCTTCACTATGGATGGCTTGCACCTGTCACCCCTGGGCTTTCGGATATTGGCAAAGGCTCTTGCTACCCCCATAGTGCCTTTTTTAGGCAAGGCTCAAAAGACAAACCCACCTCCATAGGTATCACAAGGGATAAGAAACTAAGAGTAATGCTACTCAATGCCAGAAGTCTAAACCTCAAGATGCACGCACTCAAAACTCTCCTTAGCATGGAGAACATCGATATCTGTGCAGTAACAGAAACCTGGTTCAAGGCTCTCGGGAGCACCCCAGCACCACCAGGTTATACCTCATACCATGCTTTTCGGCCCCAAAACTTGGACCGAACCACAAAAGGAGGGGGAGTATCAATATTCGTCAAAGATACCCACACCTCCAGGTTGGTGGCACAGCATGAAGCATCAGAGACTATCCATGTGCAACTAACAGTGGGTAAAACTGCCTTCCAGTTTATAGCCTGCTACAGACCACCCTCCCAAACCCAGGAGCCCCACTCGGCCTTCCTGAGAACACTGGAAAATATGAAGATCTCTCCAAACACCATTATATTGGGTGACTTCAACTACCCAACCATAGACTGGGAGCATTACTCTAGCTCCAACACCCTAGCCCAAAGGTTCCTAGAATTTATAAACTCAAATGCTATGGAACAACTTGTTACCACTCCCACAAGAGGGGAAAACATACTGGACCTGATCATCACCAACATGGGGACTCTATGATCCAGACCAGAAGTGTATCCCTCACTGGTAAGATCAGACCATAAACTAATCTCACTGGATATTCACATCCCGACCCCACCCCATGCCCAGAAAACAACAGTGAAAAACTTCTCTAAAGCAAATTTCATACTCCTCAAAACCGAGGTGGAATCCTTCAAAGCCCCCGGGCCTGTGGATAATACAGCCCAGACCACAAAATCCTTTATAAACGCATTCTATGAACACCTTCAGGAATGCATGGATCATGCAATCCCAAAAAAAACTAAGACCCAATCCTCCAAAGGCAGACGTCTTGTCTGGTGGACCCCAGCCATAAACAAACTATACAATGGAAGGAGGAAGCTACTACATGACAGAGCAAAATCCCAAAAAGGGAAGGCATCTCTGATCAGTATTAGCAAAAAACTACGGGCACTCATAAAATCATTTAAGGCCAGCTTCAAGAGACAAATTGCACAGGACACTAAGGATAATCACAAGGCTTTCTTTAGTTATGTTAGGAACCTGGGTGGGAATTCCCAGATATGCTCAGAATTAGTCCAAAATGACAAAAAATACACCGAACCCACAGACATTGCCAACATCCTAGCTGACAGGTTCAGAGCAAACTTCTCCCCCCCCACCAAAAGGGCTAATATCTATCCCAGCAGAGTGCTGCCCCCCTGACATCTCAGATGCTCAGGTAAGAGCTGCCCTCTCCAAAGCAAGAAACACAGCATCAATGGGACCAGACAGTGTCCCGGGCTGCGTCCTACATGAACTCTAAGAAGAGCTAAACCCAAACCTAAAACTACTGTTCAATCTCAGCCTTACTACAGGATATGTACCCAAAGAGTGGCGTACAGCAACAGTGGTCCCTCTCCACAAAGGTGGTGCCTCAACGGATCCTGGAAACTATCGCCCCATAAGTCTCACTAGCTTGGTCTGCAAAGCTATGGAAAGGATCATCATGGACCTTATAAATAAAGATATTGGGGACCTACAGACACTGGATCCTACCCAGTTCAGCTTTGTTAAGGGCAGATCCTGCCTCTTAAACCTGGTCGATTTCTTTGAAACAGTCACCAAGGCCATTGACAAGAGGAAGGTGATCCACACAGCCTACCTGGACCTTGCAAAAGCCTTCGATACAATACCCTACTCGGGCATTATACATAAGCCCACCAGCTTAAATATAAACCCCTATGTCACTAGATGGATTGAAAACTGTCTCAAGGACAGGACCCACATGGTTAGAATAGCTGGAGCCATGTCAGACTCCAAACCAGTTACAAGTGGCGTCCCACAAGGCTCAGTCTTGGGACCTCTCTTGTTTGGTATATATTTCTCGGAGGTACAGGCCAACATGGAAGGACTGTGGCTGACCAAGTTCGCAGATGACTGCAAACTGGGCGCCATAATAGACTCTCCAGCTGACACAAGCATCCTCCAAAAGGGCCTCATAGAAACAGACAACTGGTGCCAGAGCCATGGCCTCAAGCTAAACGCCAAAAAGTGTATAGTCATCCCCTTTGGAAAAAACAAAGTGCCCACAAATTATCACATAGGTGGTAATCCATTAAGTACAGAAGAAGTAATTAGGGACCTGGGGACCCAAGTTGATAGCAATCTCTCATTTGACAACCACGTGGCCAAAGTGGTTAGAAAAACATTTTATATAGCCCACCTAATCATGAAGGGATTCATATCTAGATCAGGGGAGGTCATCGTGCCTCTTTACTCATCCCTCATCAGGCCCATAATTGAGTACAATGCCCCTTTTGGGATGTACCTTACCAGACACCTGCAGCAACTGGAAAGACCCCAAAAGTACCTCACCAAGAGGATCAAGGGGCACAAACAGATGCCGTATGCTGCCCAGTTAAAGAAACTCCAGCTCTACTCAGTGGCATACCGCCTGCTCAGAGGCGATCTGTGCCTGACGTATAAAGCCATGTCCAACCCGGAATTAATGGACATGCTGCACCTCAGAAAATCCAAATCCCATTGAGCTATGCACTCGAGGGACTTAAACCTCAGCACTGAAATAAATAGGGCATGCTGGAGGGACAGATTCATAACCCAGAGGCTCCCTTCACTCTGGAATAAAATCCCAGTCCAGGTTAGGCAGAGTCCCTCATTGACTCTCTTCAAGAGGAATCTTGATGAGTGGATGGGAGATCATAGGTTTACCCCAGGTATCACTTCTGTGTCACTGTTAGACAGAGGCATAGTATACTAACATCAAAATAGGGCATAGCAAAATTAATTTAAAATGGGTGGCGAAAGCCATACACACTCTGGCTAGGCTTATAAATGCCCTAGGGCAGATAGCCTAATATGAACCTATGAACTACTGACAATTGGACAAGTGCTGTTAGGGATAAATTAAATGAACCAAGGTCATGTGTCTAGTATTCACTGCACATTTTCAATGTCTTCTCCACTCAGTATATATTTTCATGAAATGTCTTCCTATTATGATATAACCTTGCTTCCTTGTTTATTTGTGGAAACAAAGATAAGAACGTGCTAAATATGAATTCTACTGCTTACTCCTATTACTTTTCATCCACTACCAAAAACATAGAGTATGGTAAGGTTTGAATGCACTCTACAAAGTATATTCGTGCCTGATAATGGCAAGTTAAAAAACAGTCAACAACCAACGGACCAGGGTAGTAAGCTTCCACTCTAATAAATGAGAACGAACACACTATTCGCTAAGTCGGTATTTCTTTTTTGTTTTAATAATGTTTTAATATTGTTTTAATACCGACTTAGCGAATAGTGTGTTCATTCTCATTTATTAAACGAGTGGAAGCTTACTACCCTTGGTCCGTTGGTTGTTGACTGTTTTTCTTGGTCGTTGACTGTTTTTCTTGGTTTGTTGCTTCCCGTTGGTATTTGTAATAATGGCAATTTGCCTTCCGTAAAGCTCATCAGACATAAGCCAATAATCTACTGGCTGGCCAGTGTGTGTTTGCCCAGCCTGTGTTACCTAGGATAGCTTTGTTGAGTGAATTCTGACATAAAACCAATGAACCTGCTAAACATGAACTGAGAATTGCTACTCAATGTAGGCTCACTGACAGGACACAGCTTGGAAGAGGATGACATGATGGTAAGGAGGAGGTTGGACATCCTATGTATTCAGGAGATGATGGAAGGGCAGTTTAGCAAAGCAACTTGGCTTGGTATCCAGACTTCACTACTCGGGAGAAGCACAGGCTAGAAATGGTGTGGAAATTGTGCTGAGAGAAAGGCTCCAAAATGAGTGAGGGATATCATCAGAATTCGTGACACTCATGACAATCAGATTCCAGTGTAAAGATAGGCTGAGATTATGAATACTGCCCTGTGCCCCACAGCAGGGTTGTGACAGTGAGGAAAAGAGTGCATTCAGACAGCAGGTGCAGGACCTACTAGATAAAGCAGGACAACATGAATTGGTGTTGATAAGAAGTGACTTGAATGTACATATCAGGACAGACAGAACTGGATAAGAGGACTGCATGGTGCCACATGGGTAGTGCAACAGGAATAAGGGAGATGCCATTCTAGACTTCTATCTGACAAATGCCTTGATAGTAGCCAACACATGGATCAGAAAGAGAGATAGAGTCACAAGTTTACATACAAGAATGGCCAATATGCAACTCAGGTAGATGTCCCCTAGTAAGGAAAGGGTACCAGGGTATAATCAATCACTGCAAAGTCATCCCCAGTGAAACAGTCAGGCCATAGCATAAACCACTGGTTGTCAGAATCAGCTGCAAGCAGTGGTCAGACAGAACACTCTGGAAATAGTTCATATACCAGAACCAGCTTGTAAATGTTTCATCTCACAAGCCCCTGCTTATACTTATCAAGGGTATCAGAAGTTGTCAGAGCATGGCTAGGCTTAAAAAGGCCCTTTTGTTCATAAGCCTAGCAAACACCTATGAATGTCAAACAAACTGAAGTCAGTGGAGACACACAAGCACAAAAAAGTAAAGAACAACTGCCAATCACCCTCAAAGGCACAGGATAAGACATGGCAGGGACGTTTGTTTCACAACAGCCATCTGTGAATGTAATACAGAAAAAAAGTAAAGAACAACTGTCAATCACTATCAAAGGAACAGTATAAGACATGGCAGGGACGTTCGTTTCACAACAGCCATCTGTGAATGTAATACAGAAAAAAAGTAAAGAATAACTCCCAATCACCCTCAAAGGCACAGGATAAGACATGGCAGGGACGTTCGTTTCAGAACAGCCATCTGTGAATGTAATACAGAAAAAAGTAAAGAATAACTCCCAATCATCCTCAAAGGCACAGGATAAGACATGGCAAGGACGTTCATTTCACAACAGCCATCTGTGAATGTAATACAGAAAAAAAGTAAAGAATAACTTCCAATCACCCTCAAAGGCACAGGATAAGACATGGCAGGGACGTTCATTTCACAACAGCCATTTGTGAATGTAATACAGAAAAAAACTAAAGAATAACTGCCAATCATCCTCAAAGGCACAGGATAAGACATGGCAGGGACGTTCGTTTCACAACAGCCAGCTGTAAATGTAATACAGAAAAAAGTGAAGAATAACTTCCAATCACCCTCAAAGGCACAGGATAAGACATGGCAGGGACGTTCATTTCACAACAGCCATCTGTGAATGTAATACACAAAAAAGGTAAAGAATAACTCCCAATCACCATCAAAGGCACAGGATAAGACATGGCAGGGACGTTCATTTCACAACAACCATCTGTGAATGTAATACAGAAAAAAAGTAAAGAATAACTGCCAATCACCCTCAAAGGCACAGGATAAGACATGGCAGGGACGTTCATTTCACAACAGCCATTTGTGAATGTAATACAGAAAAAAACTAAAGAATAACTGCCAATCATCCTCAAAGGCACAGGATAAGACATGGCAGGGACGTTCGTTTCACAACAGTCAGCTGTGAATGTAATACAGAAAAAAGTAAAGAATAACTCCCAATCACCCTCAAAGGCACAGGATAAGACATGGCAGGGACGTTCATTTCACAACAGCCATCTGTGAATGTAATACACAAAAAAAGTAAAGAATAACTCCCAATCACCCTCAAAGACACAGGATAAGACATGGCAGGGACGTTCGTTTCACAACAGCCATCTGTGAATGTATTACATTCACAGCCATCTGTGAATGTAATACAGAAAAAAGTAAAGAATAACTGCCAATCATCCTCAATGGCACAGGATAAGACATGGCAGGGACATTCATTTCACAACAGCCATCTGTGAATGTAATACAGAAAAAAGTAAAGAATAACTCCCAATCACCCTCAAAGGCACAGGATAAAACATGGCAGGGACGTTCATTTCACAACAGCCATCTGTGAATGTAATACAGAAAAAAAGTAAAGAATAACTCCCAATCACCCTCAAAGGCACAGGATAAGACATGGCAGGGACGTTCGTTTCACAACAGCCATCTATGAATGTAATACAGAAAAAAGTAAAGAATAACTCCCAATCACCCTCAAAGGCACAGGATAAAACATGGCAGGGACGTTCATTTCACAACAGCCATCTGTGAATGTAATACACAAAAAAGGTAAAGAATAACTCCCAATCACCCTCAAAGGCACAGGATAAGACATAGCAGGGACGTTCGTTTCACAACAGCCATCTGTGAATGTAATACAGAAAAAAGTAAAGAATAACTGCCAATCACCCTCAAAGGCACAGGATAAGACATGGTAGGGATGTTCATTTCACAACAGCCATCTGTGAATACAATACAGAAAAAAAGTAAAGAATAGCTGTCAATCATCCTCAAAGGCACAGGATAAGACATGGCAGGGACGTTCATTTCACAACAGCCATCTGTGAATCTAGTACAGGAAAAAGTAAAGAATAACTCCCAATCACCCTCAAAGTCACAGGATAAGACATGGGAGGGATGTTCATTTCACAACAGCCATCTGTGAATGTAATACAGAAAAAAAGTAAAGAATAACTGCCAATCATCCTCAAAGGCACATGATAAGACATGGCTGGGACGTTCGTTTCACAACAGCCATCTGTGAATCTAATACAAAAAAAAAGTAAAGAATAACTGCCAATCACCCTCAAAGGCACAGGATAAGACATGGCTGGGACGTTCATTTCACAACAGCCATCTGTGAATGTAATACAGAAAAAAAGTAAAAAACTTAAACACAACAGTTGATGAGCTACAATAACCACCTCCTAGGGCTTTGGGGATGTTAAACTTTTTCTATGAAAGGTTAGAAAAACGACTTACTGAGTTGTATCAAAGTTAGCCATGTTTACTGTCAGTTTAATGAGTTCTGATTTAAATAAGCTATGTAATGTTTGACTGAAAATGATTGGGCAGAATATAAGTGATATATAATGTTTGCAAGTGGGAGTGTGTCAGTATGTTTTTGATGTGGAATGCTTGCAATTAGGATTGTGTCAGTGTGGTTTGTTTTCATTTTTATTAATATATGATTGCTTATGTTGTAAGTGATGATTTAATAAGGATGTTTCTTGTTTAAAAAGGGGCAGGAATTGAATAATTTATGTAATGCTTCCTAGTTATATGATGTATAGCAATATATGTGAAGTATAATGTTTGTTATTCTTAATTTGTTAATACAATTTGATTACTTTTGTAGAAATGTAAATTTGCCTATGTCACAAGTGATACTTCAATAAAGGTGTTAAAAATAAAAGAAGTTATATGGAAAAGGTTCTAATTTCTCTACTTTTTATTGTACTATTTTAAGGCCCAACAGCACAACATATTCACTTATAAATGTCTTAAGAAGGCAAACACTCATATTATGGATTTCATAAACAACGCCATGCAAAATGTAATTCTGCCTGTGAAAACCAAAGTGCAAACCCCTGGTAACTGTCCAACCAAGTTATCGATGTATTGACTGCAAATAGGGAGTTCTTCTCCTTAAAGACATCCTATGCCCCTACTTAACTACCATTCATCCAGTATTAACTATCCAATCTGGTCCATCACTTATAGCAGCTTTCCCATAATAATCACTTTGCAATAAATAGTTATTGGTGCATTAAATCTTACTGACTAGAAACATCACTGCCACAATTCAGTACAAAAGTAGCTTTATGCAACCAGTTCTACTTCTGACTCTAGCCTTTCTACATAAACAAGAGTACTGTCTCCTGTGGGCTTTCAGCATCATATTGTATCCACACTTCATATTCTGAAGTAATAAGCCAGCAAAACATGAGCACTTCCTTACATATTTACTTTATTGTTTTAACCACCACCATCCACTTATCACAGCGAGAAAGTGGTGACATTGAAGTACATATAAGCATTTAAGTTCTAACTTAATATATTGGGAAAATAATAATAGTTAATTTTATTATGTAATTAAAGATTTTGAATAAGTAGGCTTCTTGATTCTCACATAGGAAATCAATCAGCAATAGCAAAACAGGCAACTCTCACATGTATTTGTCAACATATTCACAGAAGCCACTCTAGTCAAAGCCATAGCTTTCAACCAATCTGGAATAAAGCAAGAAATAATCACGGACACCTTAAAATATCATTGCTATTCACTTGAGGCATTGACAGTTTAAGATGATGCGAACTGATATGATTTTTTCTGAAGTAACAGTGGTCTATATCCCCGATTACTGTCCTAATCTATTAAGTGTAATTTTTCAATTTGTTCTTCAAATGTCACTAGTTGTAGGTGGGATTAAGAGGGACCGGCCTCTCAACTGAATCAAAATAATGGTCATCTGTGAAAATCTAGGGCAACTGAGTGGTATGATCAAGTTCATACAAGAGAAGCCAAATCATTAAATATCTTCACATAAACAAATCTAGTAATAAAAGGATGTTTATGTTGGCAATGGCAAAACTTCTGACCAACCTGTGTCTATGGCTGTAAGAAAGTCTTTCTATATTGCTCAGCTTATAAACAAAGGGGCTTGATGTAGCTCTAGGGATGTTGTTGCCCTCTCCACTTTTACTCAACCCTCATCAGGCCAATCATTGAGTATGATGCCCCCTTTTGGCATGTATCTGTCTAGTCGTATGCAACAACTGGAACACCTTGAGAGATACCTTACTAAAAGGATCCAAGGCAAAAAAAACATATTCTATTTGTACCAACTTAAAGCCCTGTCACTATACTCCATAACCTACACACTGCTAAGAGATGACCTGTTTCTGTCATCCAAGGCATCCTCCAATGCATTATTAATTGCACATCAGCAAGTGAAATGTAAACAGAAATACTCAGTCTAGGGATTTAAGCCTCTTCGGCAACATTAGTAGAACAGTGTGGAGGGACTGATATAACATATTGAGGATAACACTGCCGTGGAACAACCTCCCCATCCATATAAAACTAAGTTCATTCCCTGTCCTTTTTCAAATGCAACTTAAAACTGGGGATAAGAAAGAGAAAATGTACACCAGGACTCCCTCCTGTACTATTAGGGTATAGAGGCAGCTTCTAAATTGCTTAGCCCAAGCATGGATCCTCCCCAATTACAAATGGTATGAACTCAGTTATTCTCATTAGGGGTAACATACTTACTGACCATGAAATGGCTAAAGCTATTCTAACATCAACTGGGATAGGTTAATTCAAACAATTCGCAGTACAGTTCAGAATATCTTCGGTATGTTCTATAATTCTGAATATTATGCATTTTCTTATTTTACTCAAAATGGAGGCATTACTTATTAACCTAGACTCAGCTCCCCATTTATAAGTAAATAATTCGTAATGCTACATCTGGTTTCTGCTTTCTTCTTCTTCTTGTATTTTTTCCCCTTAATTAGCTCCCTTTACTGCCATACCAGGCTTCCACTAGCCATATTCCTGTGCACTGATCCTATCAGCTGGTGGTATGCTACTATAGCAACACACAACTTGCCGTTGCTGGGGGCAACATCAGTGTAACCCAGTCTTGACTTTTGCTTTGATGTGTTGCATCTGATTTAACTAGAACAGTGCAGACTGCTGGCATACACAGGTCATGAAAAAAAGACATGAAGAAAACATCCATAAAACCATATATAGTCAGTCTGACAAACATAATAGGCTGATTTATTTTTACATTAACCAAGAGCATTATTTCTGACATAAAATTTGCAAAAGTAAGAGAAAACATCTCAACTCTACCTATAATATAATCAGTGCGTGTTTACACCCCACCCCAGCAGCAGAAGATTACAGCATATTAACTTAACCTTGCTTTTTGTCCAGCAACTATTTTTCTACAAATAGCTAGACTAGGCTAGCCACACTGCAAAAAAAAAAAAAAAAAAGTCTTGAAAAATAGTTAAGCACCAAATTAATAAAAACCTCCACCGAACATGAAAATGGTTACAAAGTTTAATGAAAATACACTTAGCGCTTTCACCCACTATTTTCATGGCCTTCTTCAGAGTGAAACCATTACTACAAACAGCCCATTTAAATAATCCCAAGTCACATGATCATTCATTTCACCATATTTCAAACTAAAGCAACATATTAAAAAATATTTTGAAAATTACATATAAAAAGGAGAGTCTTGTTTAGCAATTACCTACTCAACAACCTACATGAAAATCTTGGTGTCAAATCGTCATAACAGTTGTTCCATAATGGTAGTGTGAAAAGTTCTAAAGTGGTAATAACCTACAACAGAAGTAAAATGAAATAAATTACACAACCCATACACAACCTACAGTTTAGATGGCCTTAGTTTCAACACACTAGTCAGGGAACAGTTTTTGTTAATATCCAGCTTGTTAATAGCATTTTATCTCAATTGCCATTCCAACCCTAACCTCTCTAAGTTATTTTTAGCATAACCACCTATTTGAGTTGGAATAACTTGATCAATCACAAAAAACTATTTTTTTTAAAACTCTCACAATACAAACTGAGTATACATAATGAATTTTCTTTTTCTTGTTTTTTTATGTCTCTTACATGTTCAGCTATTCTTTCACTAAGTTTCCTCATAGTTTTACCTGCATAAAAAGCTGAACAGGAAATACACATCGCAATGTACAACACTATATTTGTATTGCAATTACAGTCACCTGGACATGAAATGCTTCAAATCAGCTTTTTATGCAGGTAAAACTATGAGGAAACTTAGTGAAAGAATAGCTGAATTGTGCCATTGGCACTAAGAATATATAGGAACTGCCTGGAAATATAGTCTTAAACTATATAATACCAATGACAAAAACAAATTAGTAACATTTATGCCACTAAAATTTGACTTTTTTAATTAAATGAAAACTATAAGATTACTGATATATGCCAATAAAAGTGTAATATTATATTAATTATTATGGACACTTCATGATTTAATTAAGTTGTAGTATAGTTAACAACTGATGCATATAATGCTTAAATTTTTTTTATAGACCATTACAAAAGTTTGAAACCTATAAATGCCATTCACACTATAAGGGAGATAAACAGCAAGCATATTATTTTAAGATGCATAACCATTATTGCTGTACAAAAGATATATTAAAATAAGAGATTTTTCTTTACAATTTAAACAAAGCCAAATAGTTAAGTAGTAAATCTAGGTATAGTTGTGGTGCCTTAGTGTTTTATAAAATATTAAAAGTAGATAAAGACTGTATTTAAGTAATATGTAAACACAAATATATGTATACTTAAAAGATATATAAGATACTTTTCATTATAAAACTACCAGGAGGCGGGCCTGGGGGAGGATGCTGATATGCAGATCTGGAGGGATTGCTTGAATGGTTAGATCATTCAAGGATGAGATGTTTTTTTCTCATGGATGGATTTGGTGGTTGTTTATCTTATAATATTTTTAGTTATGATCTTCTAATGTACTTTTATTGGGTGTCTATAATCTACTGTAATACTGTTAGAAGAAGAAAGAACAAGTCATTCTCTTCATGTACACACATCTACACATTGTTACAAGTATATGAATATGGATAAAAGCAAAGCTAATATAAATCCAATTGCAAAATGTATATCTATTAATGTAAATGGTTTAAATAATAGCTGCAAAAGGGGAGGTCTTTACAGATATTTAAAGCTATGTGAATCACAACTAGCATTTTTACAGGAAACACACCTTACACAGGAAGACATAAATAAAATAAATAATAAAAATTATACAGTACTAGTAAGTTGCACCTATAGTCAAAAGTGAAGGGGAGTAGCAATTTTGTGGAAAAACACTACTTTAATGCCTAAAATCATAAACACATTTCATGACAACTCAGGAATGACAATATCTATCAATGAAATGGATATACATTAGTGAATATTTATTGGATACCAGGACTAGGAGTTAGAGTGGCCAAACAACACTTAGATGACATTGTACAATATGCCAAAGGCAATTTAATCATAGCTGGAGATTTCAATTGCATTATAAAAGAAACTGACACAAATACTAAAACTACACGTAAGAGATCAACTTTAACAAAGTTGTTATCTGAGTTTGTTGAAACTTTTAATACAGTTGACATAAATGAGTATGCTGTCCCAGATTCACTATTCTTTACACATTTTTCCCATAGACATAATACATACTCTAGAACAGACAGAGTGTACATAAAAGATTTAACCACTAAATTAAATAAAGTCAAGACAATTTCATGTCCATTTTCGGACCATAACACTATAACATTTGAGATAGACTTGTGTTTCAAGAGAAGGAGATCAGTAACAAGAATACCCTCCTACATAACAAATCTCAAAGATTTTAAGGAATTTTATATTAAAGAGACACAATCATTCTTGGATATGAATCTTACAAAAGATGTATCTGAAATATATATATATATATGGGATGCATTGAAGGCATACCTATATGAAAGAGTGGGAGGATGGTATAAAAATAAACAAAAACAGTGGAATAAGGAATTAATGGAATTACAGTCAAAAGTGGATAATTTAAAGCTTGATATTCAAAATGGAAACAACAACTTGATAAAAGAACTGGAAGATACTAATAAAAAATACTCAGAGACGCTACACCACAAAACAATGATCAACTTAGAAAAAAGTAAACTATGTTCCTATTCAATGAACCCTAAAATCCAACAAATAATAGCAAATAGGACTAAAAAGATGATTAAAACAAATAAAATCAAGGAAATACATAATACAGAAACCAAAAAGAAAGTGTCTGATTTAGAAGGAATACTAGAGGCATTTAGGCTATTCTTTCATAAACTTAATAATCAAAATGAGAAAATAGAAATACAGCTAGTATTGAAAGCTTTTCTTAAAAAACAATGTTAAAGTTAGGTTATTAGAGGAGTAGGTACAACAAATAGATAAGCAAATAACAATGACAAAACATAAAGCTCAAGTAAATAAGCTAAAATTAAACAATGCTCCAGGTATAGATAATATCACCCCAGAAATGTTTAAATTACTATCTAATGAGGCTTTGCTGTTGTTATTGAATGTCTTTACATAATTTAAAAATGGTAAAGACATCCCTCCTTCTTGGAAGTTCACACTAATATCACCAATTCTGAAACAAAGTAAAGATCTCAGTGAATGTTCATCATACAGATCCATTTCACTTCTTAATATAGATTATAACATTTTTATGGCAATACATGCTGCTCGAATAAAACAACTGCTAACATTTCTGATAGAGGAGGATCAAACAGGTTTTATAAAAGATAGGAACACTTATGACAACTCAAAATAATTTTTTTCCTTAATTGATTATATAAATGTCACAAAAAACAAAATGAATGTTATTAGTTTAGACATAAATAGCGCATTCGATTCAGTGAACTGGGATTATCTATGGCTAGTTTTAGAAGAATATGGTTTCTCAAACAACTTTACATTGTTAATAAAATCATTATATGAAAAAGCATTGGCTTATATAAAACTGGGATCATGTCTGTCTAAATCTATTAAAATAAAGGGCACAAAACAAGGCTGTCCTCTTTCTCCGTTATTGTTTGAACTTGTCATTGAACCCTTAGCAAATAATATATGTATGGATAAAAATATTGAAGGAATATAATTAGACAGCCTATAGCTTAAAATTAAACTTTTTGCTGATGATATTTTAATTACCTTAAAGAATAATAATAGCTCTTTAAAAGCATTATGGGACTCAATTCAAAACTTACAAAATTTTTCGGGTCTTAAATTTAATGAGAACAAAACAAATGTATTGCTTATAAATACTAATAAAAAAGATCTAAATAAAAAACACCATACATATATCCCCACCAATAATACAATTAAATACTTGGGAATTATAATAACTAACAATCTAGATACTACAATTGAAACAAATTATAGAGAGATCTTAAATAATATTAAAAATGTAATACAAAGATGGAATAAGTTATTTTTTCAATGGAAGAAAGGCTCTATATAATTAAAATTATCATATTTCCAAAAATTCTTTATGTTATAAAAGCTTGTTCTTTGCCACCAGTTAAATCGCACTAGCTATCCTTGTTTTTTTTTTTTTGGATACCAAATGATTTAATAGTAAGAATCCTATGGTATCCAAAAAAAAAAAACAAGGATAGCTATGAAATATCATCTAGATGATTGGGATATGGATGGCATAGGTTTACCAGACATAGAAGTATATTTGCATTCATCTGTTATTAAAACAATATCATTATGGCTAAATACAAAATATACATCAAAATGGAAGCTAGTTCATGAGAAAATCTGGTTAAAATCAGGATTTGTAGTAACAAATAAGTATACCGATTTCATACCAAACAATTTTCTAGGGCTGATGAAGGAATATATGATGATACATAAGCATAAAAATATAAGCTTCAAATACATTACTTATACATTAAAACATTTCAAAAATCTTATTAATAGCAATCCTGATATTAAAGCATGGTCATTTTTATTATATCCAGTAGCATACACACAAGGCAATATAATAACATTTGATATAGAAGTAGTCAACATGCTTAAAGTAAAGGGATTAATATATTGGCATCAGTTGGTAAACTCTGGAAAACTTCTGACAATAGACCAAATTAAAAGGAAATTAAATTTGGAAAATAGTTCATGGCTACCTATACAAGAATTAAGTCAATAAATATTAAGCAAACAAGAAACAATGCAACCATCAATAAGACATAATGTTTCTAATCTTATAGGACATATAATATTACTAATGAATCAACCCATTACTGGAAAGGGATACTTATCATCTATTTATAAAACAAACAAAAAATAAAAACCTATAATAAAGACAAAATATGGAACTATTATGGATCAGTTAATGGACATGTGCCAAATGACAGAGACAAAAAAAATAATTCTTCTCTCTCCAAAGCAGACATCACTTTCATTACATTGGAGACTCTTTACATGGCAATTCATACAAAGATCTTACGTAACCCCTCATAAAATGGAACTTATGTTTAAGAAACATATTGGCTGCTGGAGATGTGATTTATCAATAAAAGCAGACTGGCAACGTATGTTCTCTGAATGCCATTTGATTAAACCATATTGGGATAAAATAAATTATTTTTTGCAAATGGTATTCAATGAGAAATTCCAGATTTCCAAATCTATTATTTTGTTTACTGCACCTGTACCTGACTGTGTACCGAGAACAAAATATGTAATCTTGTGGACTCTCCTAGCCACTGCAAGGAAGAACAGTACATCAAACTGGAAATCCAAAGCTTCTCCAAATTTTAAGCAATTCATGAATATGGTGTCAGCAGTATCGCAATTGGAAATGAACACTATTAAAGGAAGAACTGAAAGAACTACATCATTATATATAGCATGGCAAAAAGTAACTGAAATACTGGAGAGTAATGACTGTAGCAAATTATAATCAGGAAACGATTGTATAGAAAGTCAATTATATGCCAACAATTGACACCCTTGTAAATACTTTATTTTGGTTTTAATGTTTGATATCTATTTAGAGGTTTTACCCAACCTTTTTAAATAATTTGTAAAGACTTCACTGTCATAAATAACCTGCATACATGTTTTCTTGTTTTTGGAAATGAATAAAAATATTTACAAAAAATATATATATAATTATCTACCACTACATAAGGGCCTTCATTTATAAATTTACATAACCTGCACATATTAAATTTTGACATCTTAGAACAATATCTCTTACTTTTCTTTTGTCAGTAGTTTTTTCAAAAAAAATTTAAGATTTTGACCCCCTACTATATATTATTGTTGGTCTTCCACTTAAAAATGTTGTGTCTTGTTCAAAAATTAATTCCCAATATTTTTTGAACATTTCTCTAAGTTTTTCAGTCTCCTGATTGTATGGGAGTATGGGAGTACAAAAGTCCGTTCATATCGATCTTCTCTTATACAACTTAAGAATGTTCCTGCTGAAATTTATCCCTATGTTTTTTACTACCTCATTCCTAGTTTTCAGTAGCAATTTAGTAGGGTATCCCCTTTCTTTGAACATGCCTATCAATTTATAAATTCTAATTCAAATTTATTGTTGTCACTTATTAGTCTTGAAAGTCTCACCATTTGCCCCTTAATCACACTCTTTTTCTGGTGTGGGGAGGTGACAACTGTTATAATGTAGTAAAGAATTAGAATGGGTGTCCTTCCTATATACTGTAGACTCAAATTTCAAGGTGTCATTGTTCTTATATAGTGAAATATCAAAAAAAATAAATTTCTCAGAGTCCATTTTCCAAGTAAATCTCAAAAACATGGTGGTAGTATTTAAATATTCAATAAAGCTTATTTCTTCTACATCACCCTTCCAAAGTAGCAGTATGTCATCAATAAACATAAATCAACCAATAACTTTATCCATATGTGTGGAGGTAAAAACATGTTTGTTTTCCTATTCAGAGAAAACCAAATTGGTGTAGATGGGAGCACACTTGGTTCCCATTGCTACTCCTTTGGTTTAATGGAAATACTCCCCTTCAAAATATAAAAAAGTTGTTTTGTAAAACTAATTCAATAAGTTCCATCAATAAACCCCTTTTCACATTATGCATACCATCCACATTGATTAAGGCATCTCCAAACAGCTCTAGTCTTTCCTGGTGTGGAATCACTGAAAATAAATTAATAATATCTATTGTGGCAAATATATAGTGTTCATCTATATTTAGATCTCTTAAAACCTCTAAACAGTGCCAGTAGTCCCTGAGTATTTGCTTCTTGTGTTGTATCACTTTTTTACATTGAAAATCAATGTAAACAGCATTAGGTTCCATTTTTAAATTTACTGCTGCAACTATCGGATCTTGAAAAATACTCTTTATATTTGACCCTCCACCCCATGACAACTTAATACCTCGTTTTCATTCTGGATCCTATCATAACGCTGCTTGACCACCTTCATTCCTGCTACAGAAATTCTCCATACTGCATTTAGAGTGCGCTCTGCCACTAATTGCAGTTTCCCAGTAGGAAATTCAGTATATGCAGCCACATTCAGTTTTCCTTATCAATGATCCATCACTTTGTTTATTAGACAAAAAATATTATCCCCTTTTTTGTTAAAAAAAAAATTATGAAAGTAAAATTAAGATGTGTGCAGTGACCACAACCACTTCCACATAACAGAAGTTTACTGTCTCCACCGGTAACATCAACATCACAAAAAAGCAAGAAACTTGCAAAAAGAAAAAAACAAACTGTGCAGGCAGCAAATACTGACAGTGGATACGCATTCCTGTTAAAGTTTGGAGAAGAACACTGGCTCAGCGACAGTCAGGAAAACAGAGCAATCCTTAACATAACTCGATGTGTCAAGCAACAACTCATAGTAGAATAGTTCTGAGAGAAGCTCTGCATCAGCATTGCATTAGATGCCGAAAGAATCTGCTCGCATAAATAATTAGTTGCAGGTGTTTCCTGGGTACAAATGAGTCAAAGTGGGTGGATCATGGTCGATTGATTGAGCAGCAGTGGCAGAAATGAAAAAATACAAAGGGCTTTATTACTAAGACCTTCCAGCACCCATTTACTGTCTACAGGGTGTTATTACTAGGACCTTCCCGCACCCATTTACTCTCTACAGGGTGTTATTACTAGGACCTTCCAGCACCCATTTACTCTCTACAGCTCGGTGAGACTCATGTAGAGTTAAACATGGTTACTAGCAATGGAGAGGAAGAAACGGAGAACATCAGAACCAGTTGAATCTGGGAATTCCACTGTCAGCATCACTCTTACGAGGTGTGGCATTCAAATGGTAGGAGAGAAAAACAGTTTTAAAATGAGGAATTAAAAGTAGCAGCACGTAGTGGTCCTTTAAATTATGTAACCGAAAGGCTTTCAACAGTAACAGTATACATTTTTCTCTGCTTCATTCATCAGTTGTTCTGTCAATAAGTTTTAAATGTCACTTCACAAGATCTACATTGCATGAGTGCTGTCTTTAAAATCAAAACTCAGAGGCAAAAATAATATTATCCATAATGTAATACCAGTTAATGTCTTCATTGCTATTGTTCTGATTCATAATATTGGTAATGTACTTTGTTCCAATTCTTACCAGTGGTAGTTTTTTCTGCTCATTTAGACCTTCAATATTCCTTCATGCTAATATGCTTCCCTTTTCCTCCGTGCTTCTTCTGCCTGCCCGAGTCACAATTTCATAAATCTCTGCAGTTCTTCTGTCAGTGTTTGTATCAGTTACCAATTGCAAGCGTATGCCCTTAAAACTGGCTCCTGTCAGTCAAACATACACCCAGACTTACATAAAAAGTAAATTTATTTCTCTCCCAGATTCTTACCAGATTTTCAGAAACATCCTGTTTCTGCAGCACTTGTGCCACCAACATATTCCAATCAGCCTCACCTCCTTCCTTTGGCTCTTCCTTCTGGTTAAATCCATTAAAACTTATGTTTCAAGTTCTTCTTCATCAAAACTGGAGACAATTGAATCTGTTCTCTCTAGATTAGGCTCATAGGTCTTTACTAGACTAATGACCACTAAATCCTTTATAAGCCTAGACAACCATATCAAATGTATCCTGTACATTTATCTGCTGGCCTTTGTAAGGCACCCTGCATGTTTATGTGGCTTACAGGTTATTTAATCCTGCAGGGCTCCACAGACCTTCCAGCATTCTTAGCTTTCTGACAGCTATCCTCTGTCATACTGCAAGTTTCTCAGCCCAGTAGTAGCCCTCTGCTGCTAGTACTTCAGTCCAAATAGACAGAGTAGGGAAATTTCCATGTCCTTTGTCAAATTTCCCCTAGTCAGTATAACTACCACAATGGGTCTTCCTTGAAAAGAGTCTACTAGCCTACCGGGACGAAAATGGTTAACAAAGGATAGATGGGTAAATAGATACATACAAAATAAATAACATTTCAAAAATCTTATGAAATCCTGGGACAAATGGTGAAGGTCTTAGTATAAAATATGGGTTGTGTGCTGGATCAAGGAGCTGTTCACCTGTGCTGAGGTAAGCTAATGATTGTTGGTTTCTACTTCTCCTCTTTGGGGCTGTGAATCATGGGAAGGCACTGAACATATCAATATAGTCTCCAGGAATTTCTTCTTAAAAGAACAGTGAAGGAATACCCCCCCCCCCCCATTTTCTGATGACTATGTTGGTATCAGCTGTAGGGACCTTCAGAGAGGCCAGTGAGCTGATCAGTTATAGTCCTAAAGTACCTAAAGCTGATGAAGTAGCAGCCTCCAAAGCAGTCACACCAGAATCTACAACCACAACTAATGCTGAGAACAGGGTCTATGAATGCCCCTCATCAGTCTCTGTGCCAGCAGGCCTAAAGAAGCTTTCAGATGCAATATGATTGTCATCGGTTTCCGGAAGTTTCTTCTTCTTGTGCTTTTCTCAGTGCTTGCATTTTGAATGTCAGCTGGCAGAGGCCTTGACCGACATCATGCTGCAAGAAAACCAGGCATGCTCCTTCTTTTGGGCTAGATATTCCTAGAGAGATTCCAAACTTTGACAAACTGTCCTCAGGGATGAATTTGGTGCAGTGTAGACACCCTCACATTTCATGTTTCAGTCATGGAGAAAACAGTAAATAATTTCTAAACTCTAAACAATTATTCACTTTTTCAATATATTTACTAGAACATTTACCCTCACTATTAGACATCTATCAAGATAAAATTACTAAGATAAACAAAATTTCCTTAGTGGGATCCTTGCCTCTCAGAGGGCAGGCTAACATTAAGTACTGATGACAGCGAGTACTGACTGCACGGGACAAAGAACTGTAGCAATAAACATCTGAAGATGGCACCAGCCAACACCCCTTTTATTATATCACAGATGTCTAGATATCCAAGTGAGAGGGTGTCACCTGAGGATCATAGTAGGAAGGTACAACGTCTAGTTGTGAGACCAGCCACTGGGAACCTGCAGGCAAACATTTCAGAAAAGATAACCTGCAACACTGAATATTATGATGAACACACTGGGGTACTTAGTAAAATGTACAGAATGGTAAGATGTAAACTGTACTCTGCATACAAAGCATTTAGGGCTTCATCCTTTAGACCACAACTGGAGCTGGAGTTTTACGAGAATGACAATCATTTAACTATATATTTTTCTTTCCTAGTTAAAAATGTTTTGTCATTCTTGTAAAATTCCAGCCCCAGTGGTGTTCTCAAGGATACATCACTAGAGTCTAAAGAGGACAGTATTTAACACAAACTTTTCCAAGACTGAGAATATCCAAGTAGATATTACAGCTGCTACCACAAGACAGTGGCAATGGCATAACTCTGAAAGACTCTGCTGTCCTTAGGTGAACCGTAGAATCAAACACAGGGAATTTCAAACTTATGAACAGTCATATAAGGTTGACTATATTAAGTGAACACATGATGCAAATATTTATAAGACTTTTGTTAGACATCAAAATATTGTTTATTATTAAAATATTACTCTAACATTTTCATCTCATCACACACACATACAGTACAAGCCTAAAGCATGCATGAGGGCAATTACCATAATCCCTTCTTTTCTCTACAACTTATTTCTACAAAAACAAATTAACATGAAGTAATGGGTCTACTGCATTTCTGAACTAATTAACAGAAAATAAAAGCAGTAATCTACTTAATGGGCACACCATTGGATGACTGCCAATCAATATCCCATGTTCTGTAGCTTCTCGCAGAACTATTTTTCACAGAATAAAACTGATATGAAAATAAACTGACTTTATATTATCACAGCCTCCTGTTAGGCTGTTCAGGCAGGACTAAAAGCATGGTACCTGCAATGGTTACAAAACTAAGAGCACACTGGAACTGACAGTGCAGCCAAGAAAAGGGAATTATTAGAAAATGAAAACTGAGATCTAAACCAACTGTAACTGAAGTACTGAATATCACACGTGGGATAAAAGAACTAGAGGTGAGGACTTTACAAAAGGTAGGGAGTAAATTACATAAACAAAGATAATTTTGTGAAAAGAATATATGCAGAGAAATGTTCTGGAGCAAGAATGATATTAAAGGGAAAACAGGCAATGAGCAATTTATATAATGTTGGAGTGAGTGAAAATTGTAGAAAACAAACTACATGAAAATATCAGTGGGGATATTACTTTTTTCTTTTAATATATTTGCACTCATATCAGGCATTAAAATGTGATGATTCAATAAGGTTGTTTAAAACATAGATCAGTAAGTATTATTTTTTAAAAATAACCATTGATGTGAAAGCACTTTTAAATTGATTTCATTTACTTATTTTACAATTTGGTGACCAGGTAGGTGGGCTGATCTCCTGACCCTGTTCAGCCATGACCCAGGTACAATAATACAGTTAAAACAGTTTATAGTAGTATAATTCAGAAGAATAATGCAGCTGCAGAAAGATTGCATAGTAAGAAATATAAAACATACAGAACGGTGGAAAAATGGAACTCGAAAAGTGTATTTGAAGCAAGAATATGTTTAATACACGACACACTGCTAAAAACACAGCACATTAAGCACTTTCATCCCCTTTCAAGTCAGGACTTCTTCAGAATGAATTTCACAAAATGACCAGCTCTTAAATAATCATTTGACTTAATTACTTAACAGTCTAATTAAACAGTTAAAAGACCTTATAAGACAAATGCATGGAATATAATACATCCAAGCATTGCCCAAATCTGTGTGTGATAGACTGAGTGATGTCTGAGTGACTACATATGAATGAGGATGTGACTATGTGTATGACAGATGAGGAGAGAGTGAGAGGAATGTGTGAGTGAACGCAGGTACGAATGAGGAAGTGACTGTGTGTGTGACAGATCAGGAGTGAGAGCGATGTGTGAGTGAATGCAGGTATGAATGAGGAAGTAACTGTGTGTGTGACAGATCAGGAGAGAGTGAGAGCGATGTGTGAGTGAATGCAGGTATGAATGAGGAAGTGACTGTGTTGTGTGACAGATCAGGAGTGAGAGCGATGTGTGAGTGAATGCAGGTATGAATGAGAAGTAACTGTGTGTGTGTGACAGATCAGGAGAGAGTGAGAGCGATGTGTGAGTGAATGCAGGTATGAATGAGGAAGTGACTGTGTGTGTGACAGATCAGGAGTGAGAGTGATGTGTGAGTGAATGCAGGTATGAATGAGGAAGTGACTGTGTGTGTGACAGATCAGGAGTGAGAGCGATGTGTGAGTGGATGCAGGTATGAATGAGGAAGTGACTGTGTGTGTGACACATCAGGAGAGAGTAAGAGCGATGTGTGAGTGAATGCAGGTATGAATGAGAAGTGACTGTGTGTGAGACAGAGAGTGACGTGAGAGCAAGCAAGTGATCCTCTGGCAGTAGTTAAGAGGTTGCATAAGGGGAATGGGTTAGTTATGGACTAGGTAAGGGTTAAGAGTGTGTGTGTGTGTGTGTGTGTGTGTGTGTGTGTGTGTGTGTGTGTGTGTGCGTGTGTTTGTGTGTACATGCATGTGTGTTCACACCTCTCAACTCTCCAGATTTTCTCAGAATGCCCAGATTTTGCCTATTTTTGGTCTACTTCTCATAAAATTGCATTTTTTTCTAACAAAATGCTGTCAGATCATTGAGGATTAAATTCAGAAAACAATGCCAGACATTTGAATTTCAGACCTCATACCCTTCTTCCTAATTGCAAAACCTGTTATTCTATCAACTTTCTAACTTTGTAAGAGCAATATTTAAAAAGTGTCCCTATTTTGTGGTCTTTGTCCTCCCATTATTTACGGCTTTGTCCAGATTTCTCAGAGGTTGAGAAGTATGGTGTGTGTGTGTTTGTGTGTTATCAGAGGACTTGATATTCCACCCACATCTCTCAACATCTTAAATCAAGAAATTTAGACAAAGCTATAACTAATGGGGGGACAAAGGCCCCCAAATAGGGACACTTTTTAAATATTTCTCAACAAACTTTGAAAGTACATAGCAGGTTTTGCATTAACATGACTTTTCTGCCCTGTATTAAGTCTGAAACTGAAATAACTGCCATTATTTTCTGAATGTAACCTTCAAAGATTTGCCAGAAAACCACACTTTTATGAGAAACATGCCAAAAATATGAGGCAAAATCTGTACAGTTGAGAGGAATGGGTTTGTGTACTTCTCTTCTTAGCTCAAGGAATCTGGATAAGCCTAAAATTAACAGGTAACAAAGGCTCACAATAGGAGCACATTTTAAATGATTTGTGTTCTTGTGTGTGTGTGTGTGTGTGTGTGTGTGTGTGTGTGTGTGTGTGTGTGTGTGTGTGTGTGTGTGTGTGTGTGTGTGTGTGTGTGTGACACCCTCTAAACCTCTTAAAGCAAGAAATCTGGACAAAGTCATAAATAAAAGTGGGACAAATGCCCCAAAACAGGGAAACTTTTAATAAATATTGCTCTTACAAACCTAGAAAGTTGATACAATAACAGGTTTTGCATTAGCATAAATTTTCTTAAAAGGTATAAATTCTGAAACTCAAATGTCTGTCATTATTTTCCAACTTCAGTCTTTAATGATTTGCTACTACTTTTGCTAGTCAACCATAATTTTATGAAAAATGGACCAAAAATCTGTACAGTTGAGATTTTTGGTTTGTATGTGTGAGAAAAAGTCATCATAAACACTGCATTTAATAACATGCCTTAAACCAACTCAGCTATATGTTGATAGGAAGTAAGTAAGCATAGTTCATAGAAGTAATGATGCATAGCTACAGTATACAATACCATGTTTAAGGTTTTTTTTTTATTTGGAAGTGTCTCTAAAAAGATTTATATGTAAAGAAAAGTAAAATAAGTACTAAACAGAGGCAAACATTTGACTAACTGACATTTAATAAGAACCATACATACGTGCTTCGACTTACATACAAATCTGATTTAAGGACAGACTAAAAAACGGATCTTGTCCTTAACCCAGGGACTGCATGTAAACAAGCAGAGTGTAATACAAAATATTTACATTAGTTTAAAGTGGACCAACCTTCCATAATTCTGTGGCAACAAAGGAGAAGTGGAAAGGAGAGATGGATAGTGTGACTGAAGCTTATAAACAGTCTTTATGTTTGCACAAAGTGCTCCTCTTAGCACCAGATTGTACTAAGAACAGATTCCTAGTATAGTTCATATCAGGTTACCTGTACTGCCAACATATTCAAGTATGACTGAATTTTTTTAGCCCTGTTATTCCTACTACACATGTATTTCAGCCTGTGGACACTAAAAATAGGAACAAAGGCATTGAAAAGTAGATATGTACATCCACCTAAAAATCTGGACATCTGATTAGCATCAAATTTGAATACCAAGTACACATAGTAAACTTCTAGGAGGCCCATACCTCCTTCACACTGAGGGATATACAATCATGCAATACAACGGTTTATATATATTTTATAAGCATGGAGCAGTTTTCTTGTTTTCCTAACCTCAGTTTTTTTGGGCCAGTCAGTTACGCCAAATATGTAAATTAGTACAGGAACAGCATGATGATTTATAACTTGAACTTTATTCTCAGATGTACAGTTTTCAATATTAATTTTAAATAACCTAAAAAATAATCCCTAGTTAGCGTTGTTCCTATTTTCTCTAGCTGTGTTTTTTTATTTATTCGCATATATATATATTTATATACTCCCTTAAGTTCTTATATATCCCACTCTTCTCTCAGGTTGATATTTTCCTGATGTTTGAGATTTCCTGCTATAAATGTTGTTTGCACGCATTCATCAAATCATCTGAAAGTTTTAACATTTGCAATGTTCTTTCAGTTGCTTGTCTAACAAGCTATACTGTTTTAAATCATCCACAAAAAGTATATGAGATATTAGGAGGTTTGTTTTCTGGCAGTAACGATATAACCATAATCTAGTTTGTTAAGTAAATAAAGTAGTGGTAGCAAAGAATCACCCTGGCTTTTCCTTCTTTGGAGTTTTATCCTTAGAACTGTAATTTGCCATTTATCATGATTCAGTTGTAAAAAGGTTTGCCATACCTACCTGTATATTTTGCAATGTTTGCAAAATCTTCAGTGAAGCAGCTGTGCATTTCGGTATTCAGACCATCAGCCATAATGGAACATTTGTTTTTACCACGTGCAGTTTGTCCCACTGAAAACAGCTCATTGACTTATCACTGAAAGTCACTTTCAGCAAGGTATGGGGTTGCCCTTTATCCACTGTTGCGTAATAATGGAGATGGTATAAATGAATGTTTAGGGGATGTGGGGGATTCCTTTAAGTAGGAAGTGCAAGCGGGCTTGATCCTTAAAATTATGTTCACTAAATGTGGCTTTAGCAATTGTTTTTGTTGTTTGACCATCAGATAAAAGACCTTTAGCAAGTAATCATGCATCCAGCCATGAGTATATCTCAACCAGCAACAAGATATGCAACTGCTTTCAACTTTGTTGATTTGTCCCATTTTTTTCTACAGATTAAACAAACATGTACATAGTCTACTATGTTGGGTCATCATTGCTAGCCCTACATATTCTGACTTAAATTCTCCTTAACCATTCTAGCATCAAATCTTGGTCAACATGTGGCTATGCCAGGAATTCTGTATACTTGACAGTATACTTGTGGGCTTTACAACTTTGTTTACTTTTCATCTAGTCCTTTTCTTTATATTCTTTCTTTTGCTTTTTGGCACTTTCAGTTGCTGTTTAATTCTCATCTACTTCCATTCCAACTCCCTTCCAAAACTTTTCTGCTAAACGTGGCCAATATGGTGAAATTTGCCATTTCCCCCACTATATTCCAGTCCAAGAGCTGGTATATTTAGTTGGCGGGTGGAGGCACAGATCCACACCTAGGTCGATTTGACATAGTGAGTTGTCTGATCAGTTTTCTTGTTCTCCCAGCATTTCATTGCCCAGTTAAAAATTTTGCTGGTATGTAGTTTTGATTTAGTGACAGTTCAGTGTTCTTGTCTTGCTAAAAGATAATTCAGGTAAGTGAAAATTCGTCTACTCAAGTAGACTCATATGTGTATGTATATATATATATATATATATATATATATATATATATATATATATATATACATATATATAGAAACTTCAAAAATCAAAAACTTTTAAACCTTGTAGCCTGGGAACAAAATGCTGGCAGCGGTGTATTTGATAACTGCTTTTATTGTAAGCGCTTTCGGCCCGGACCTTTCCGAGCCTTCTTCAGACAAAGAAACAGTATAAAATAATCAAACACCATTTAAATACATTAGTCAATTAGAACATCAATTAACATTTAAAGTGGAATGCCTAAACACTTATATATTTGTCCTTATAATATACCTTGAGACACATTATCTATTTTAACTATCAATTAAAAAATGAATTACTTCTTAATATAAAAATAAATACATGAAAAAATGAATAAAAAACTTTAAAAGTTGTAAAGATAGTAATTATAATTCATGCATATTTATAAAATTCAGTTCCTCTTAAGGGACAATAAATGCAGTACACATTTTATGGAAAGTGCGTCATTCAGCCCTGGAAATATATGGGCATTTGTCAAAATCTGCCATTTGAGTTCATCTACTTCTAGCTTAATTTGCCATGGGCCCCCTCTAATGTCATTAACTCTTCTTTGCAAAATAATAAACTTAAACTGATGGTCCGGGTTATAAAAAATGTGTTTAGCTAGGGCGTTGTTAACATCTCTATTCTTAATGGCATAGCAGTGTTCATATACTCTTTGTTTAAATTTACGCTCCGTTTTGCCTATATAAAATGCCTTACAGGATTGGCATAAGGCTGCGTAAACTACTGCATAAGATTCACAATTATATCTAGAATTAATGTTATATTTAATGTTGTTGATAGTACAACTATTTGCCACCAAAATATTTTTACACTGAGCACAACAACCACATTTGAACATACCCTTAATCTTAGAATGTGTTTTACATATTTCATTCTTTCTTTCAAGTATACTCTTGAGATTTGAGCCTCTTTTATATGTTAATGTGGGTTTGTCACCCAAAACGCCTAACAGCGCTTCATTGCCTTTGATAAGAGCCCAATTTTTATATAAAATATATCTAATCTTATCATGGTCTGTTGAAAAAGTGTGCAAGAAGCTAATATTGAATGGCAATTTATTAGTACTAGATAGCAAAACATTGGTAGGCTCACTTACAGGAGTACTACAAATTTCAACTAAAGTGCTATTGCCATTTTGTTCAAATCCTTCTCTTAAATTTAATAAAGGAAGGTAAAAACCAGACTTTCTTTTATGTTTTACTTCATTACTGATGGATGAAACTAGGTAATTAGGATAACCTCTATTGAGAAACATATCTTCCAATAACTTACATTCTTCCTCAAACTGGGTGTCATCAGAAACCATTCTTGCAGCTCTCACCATCTGCCCTTTAATGACGGCCCATTTTTGATGGTGAGGATGACAACTAGTGTAGTGCAAGAATATGTTAGAATATGTTGGTTTCCTGTATATTCTGCTTTTAAAGCAAGAATTATACTCATCTTTCTCTAGAAGAATGTCAAGAAAACTTATAGATTTATTACTTGATTCGTAAGTGAATTCCAAAAATGAAGTTTTCTCAGTCAGTTTATTAATAAAGTCAGGTAAAATACTATGATCACCTATCCATAAGTAAAACATATCGTCTTGGTATCTTGTATACCAATAGACGTTATTCATAAAAAGAGGTTCAGAAAACAGGTGATTATGTTCCCAGAGTGCCATGACCGTGTTGGCAAAACTTCCGCCGCATGGGGAACCCATAGCGACGCCTGACTTTTGCAGATAATAATTATTATCAAAAGTCATATAGTTGTTTGCCAACACGATATCCAATAATGTAGTAACCAAATATATGATGTTGTGATCAGCTTTCTTTTTAACTAAAAATTCAGCAACCCATTCGATACCTAAATCATGGGGGATAACCGTATAAAGGTCCTTAACATCTACAGTTAAGAACAAGCAATTGGGTTGGAAATCTAACTTGTTAATGTTCTGTAGAAAGGACCACGAATCTTTACAGATTTGTGTTTCAGTATCCAGAAATGGTTTAAGAATCGTATCAATATATTTTGCACACCCATAAGTTATAGAGCCTCTCCCATCAACTATTATTCTAAATGGGGGTTCAAATATAGATTTATGAATCTTGGGTGTGCCAAAGATAGCTGGAATAGTTGGAGCTAACATCATCAAATAATTATATAGCTCTAGATCAATTGATGCGTCTAGAAATAAATCTTCAATAACCTGTTTAATTCTTCTATATGCTCCATTAACTTCATTAAGTGAAACTTGGCAATAGGAATCAGTACTAAGGTGGGTTAAGATATTGTTGATGTACACTGGTTGGTCCATTAAGACTAACCCTCCACCTTTGTCAGGTTTCATAATCCTAACAATATATAGATATAGTGTGCATATATATCTATACACATACATATGTATGTGTGTAATATCACTCTTTATATTGTATACATTTTGGTAGTTTAAAAGCCATGTTTAGTTTGTCATTTCATTTATCATGCGAAGAATAGTCTATCAATGTAGGGATTGACATCTGTACACATAACATGTTTAAAAGTGAATAGCATTCCAAATGTTAAGGAACAAAAATATATTGGAGTAAGACTTGAAACCTTAATGAACTGCAACATCCATATGGGCTATGTCAAACCCACCTAGGACAGATACGACATGGCCAAAATGCGTGCAAAAAAATCACAGAACAAATCCAAGTAATTGAAAATAAATTACTTAAATTTGCTGTGTTTGCAAATACTACCTGACATCATTGTAACTTGTATGAAAAAGCTTACTAGTTACTGATCAATAAGAGAGCCATTTTTCATCTTATAGGTTCATAGGTAAGTATTACGCTAGCTAATAAACTTAGCAAACATGTCATCTTAGACTCCTCCTCTCCATATTGCAGAACTTCAACTATGCTTGGATATGATGCAGTTGGCAAATATGTATGCAGTCCCACAAATGAAGAGGTACGCATGCAGCCAATTTTGGGTAGGTGCAAACCTCCTTCAAAGCGAGGGATACATACTCTTGAGCTACACTGTTTCTCGTTTCCTTGTCCGGGTAATAATATGCTATTTGAAGCTGCTAAATCATACCAAAGCTGTAAGTTAGAACACGAAGAGTAAATTTATTTTTTATCTTGGATTTTAATTATCTATGTTAAAGCAGTTTTCAATATAAGCTGCGCTGAAGTATTCCTTCCTAAGGTTTGTTCTCATTTGTCTGCGTTTTATTGTTGACCCTTCATCTATTCCCAATCAGTACATTCTCTCCTTTTCAAGTTCATTATATTGGATTGTTGTACCAAGCTGATATTTTCTTGTTGTTTCCGCATTTCATTTATAAATGTGACTTTTGCATATTTATAAAGAAATCAAACACTGCTTGCACCACAGACTACAAAAGCGGTAGTTTTATTATTCCACAGTTAAAACACATGGATTGAGCACCTTCTTTCCTTTAACAGGGGTTTCATCAGAATCAATTACAAAAAGTTGAATTCACCTTTATATATTCCCCTCCTTAATTAATAATTAATTACATCATCCCTTTCATTTAATTTTTTAAAAGAAAAGCACACAATAATCCATGACCATTGTCAAATCCATCCCTAACCCTTAACATACCTAAACTTTATAAAATATTATTAAACAAAACATATGTTTTAAAATCTTCTTGTTAAAATTAATATAAATAGAGGTTGTAATACCTAAAGTAAAAAAAAAAGCTTAAAAAAAAACATTTTGAATCTTGAAACCTACAAAAGTACCAATAATAAAATTTCATATATATTTCCTATGCAAAAAATTTCGGTAATGAAAAGTAATATTACCCCACCCCTAGAACCCACATTAAACATTATGGAAAAGGCAATTATAGAAGAGATTTATAAACTAAAAGTAGGGTAAAGTAATAAATCTATGAGTTGGAATTTATCAAGTGAAGAACTTGAAGTTTTGTACATGTTAAGAAATGACATGGGTTTAAGAATAATGTGTCCTGACAAGGGATGGGGCACTGTTATCTACAACGCTAGCCAATACTCTCAGGACGTATTTGAAATGTTGAATGATTCATTGACATACTATCCATCTTCTACAAATGAGGTCAGTATTAGTTATAGTCTGATAGATTTCTACCTAGATGAATATTTAAATGAAGGAATGATTTCAGCTGAACTATATGACTTTTTGAAAGTTAAGAACCCCACTGTTGCAACAATTTTTGGTATCCCAAAGACGAATAAAGGATTGGAAAAATTGTATTTTAGGCCCATAGTCTCAGGGAGGGGATCCAAAACATACCCCTTTGGAGTTATGGTAAACAAATGGTTAAAAAAAGACCATTGTTAATGCACAGCACATAATTAAAGACTCCTGGGATTTCCTAGGAAAGCTAAAAGGTACATTATGGGATCAGGATTTACACTTTTTGACCATGGACAGAGCTAATTTGTACACCACAATTCCTAAACAAGAAGGACTTGAGTATTTTAGATCTTTTATGGTCAACAACACCCCCTATCTGAGGATAAACGGTATTTGATTATGGAATTTATGAAGATTGTGTTGGACCATAATTATTTATTCTTTGAAGGAGAATATTTTAAACACAAAGGTGTTGCTATGGGGGCCTCTTGTGCACCCATATATGTGAATTTGGTCCTGCTGGAGTGGAGAGAAAGTTTGTTTTTACAAGTGAATATATGGCTCATTTAAAGCTTTATGTTTTTTGGATGATGTTTTTATTCTTTGGAAAAGCCCAGAAAACAAGATTAAAATGTTTGTTGACTTTCTGAATAGGACCACAGAATTTCTTAAATTTACTTATGCACACAATGAAGGAAGTATTAATTACCTAGATACAGTTATAATAAAGGATGACAAAGGCTTTAGATCTAAAATATTCAGAAAACCCACCTTTAGTAACTCATACCTAGAGTATTCCAGTAGTCACCCTCCACATCAGAAAAAAGTATTAACAAAGGACAACTCATTTGAGTAGCCTGTATGACATCACACAAAGAAGATGTGGAAGGAGAACTACAAAAAGTAGTAAAACATTTTCAAGAAAGAGGTTACCCTAACAAAATGTTGGAAGAAAATCTCGATTATGTTAAAAAAGAATAGGGGGGTATAAACCCCTGTTGGGTAATCCAGAAGGACTAACCAACAACAGTCAAGAAATGGTTGGTAAAACAAAGGACCCTAAAAGTTTTGAGGGGGCTATGGTAGTCCCTTACACAAGTATGGCAAATGAGGTTAAAAAGATTGTGGTGAATAACTGGGAAATTCTGAGAAATAATTAAAAGCTATGGTCCATTGTGAGTGATAGACCCAATTTCGTATTTAAGACAGGGGCAAACATGAAAAAGTGTTTTGAGACAGGCCCAAGGAAAACTGATAGAACTGGAATCTCTAGGTGTGGCTCCCTTTCCCAGTGTAAGCATATTTATTCAGCTGATACAGTTAATTTAGAGAATACCCTAAAAACCCAGAGTTTCTTTTAAGAGGGGTAACTGTCATACGTCTGGGGTGATCTATTTAGCGAAGTGTGTATCCTGTCCCAGCTTCTATGTGGGGAAAACTGAGAGAAGGCTTAGGGACAGGATATACGAACATATGTATCAGATCACTACATGTAATAGTAACAATGCCCTGTACAAACATTCTTGTACATGTAATAATTTTGGTGGATTTAAATTTGGTATTGTAGAAAAAGTCTAACCCAACCCCAGGGGGGGGACTTCAGAAGTTACATTAAAGAAAGAGAAGTTAGGTGGCAAATAAAATTACAAGTTAAAGCCCCAGGACTAAATTAAATGATATCTATAAAGCCAATATTAAATAGGAAAGCCGTAGTAGTTAGTTAAATAATTCAATAAATTATTAAAGTATTTTTTGGGTTCCAACAACATTTTTTACATATGAAATATATATGAAATTTTATTATTGGTACTTTTGTAGGTTTTCAAGACGCAAAATGCTTTTTTGCCTCTATTTATATTATCAATTTTAACAAGAAGATTTTAAAACATATGTTTTGTTTAATAATATTGTATAAAGTTAAGGTATTAGAGTTTGTTAAGGGTTAGGGATGGATTTAATAATGGTCATGGTTTATTGTGTGCTTTTTGTTTAAAAAAATTCAATGAAAGGGATGATGTAATTAATTATTAATTAAGGAGGGGAGTACATAAAGTTGAATACAACTTTTTGTAATTGATTCTGATGAAATCCCTGCTGAAGGGAAGAAAGTGCTCAATCCGTGTGTTTTAACTGTGGAATAATAAAACTACCACTTTTGCAGTCTGTGGTGCAAGCAGTGTTTGATGTCTTTATTAGTGGCATTTTTTGACACTGTTTTTGCTCTTTTTTACTACTTTTGCACATTTATGAAAACCAAGTGCAATTCTTACATCTTAAAAAGCTTTAATTATTTTTAGTTGTGTTTACAGATCCTCATCTGATGAGCTGTACAATTTAATAACATGTACAAAAAGTAGAGAGGTCTTTGAAAAAGGTTGTTTTCTGAAGTTAAACTTTAACTATACCAAAGTTTAAGTAAACAGATTAATGGGTTACGGACAAGACAAAACAGCAGTGATGACAGACTCACCCTGGAATACCCCCCCTTTGAACTTTTATCACTAATAATAATTTGTCCTTTATCAAGGCCCAGTTGCCAAGTGCTTTGCCACTGTTTTACAGTCACTGCAATGTAACTGCTAAATGTAGGAGGTATCTTATACACCTGCAAGCACCTCTTTACACTGAATGTGGGATACTGTTGATTTTTTGTTTTTTTTTTGTAAGGTACCTTTGCCATACTCAGATTCTTCCCATTTTTACTTTCTCTGTTATGGCTTTATTTAAGAATAGTATAAAAACGAATTCAGCAATGTACTGGATATATAAATTTAATAAACTAAAGTAAAGCTTTCAGGTTAACAAACCCTTCCTCAGTGCAAATTAAAACAGTTCAATACATTTCATTTAGAAGCTCAATCCCATAAAAGCACACCCACTCATACACAATATTCAATTAAACAACATACAATTACTCATACAAAGAATGACATCTTATTTTAAGCAATCCTGCTTTCATCTAAGAATTGGTTTAAGGCTTGTAGCTTGGCTAATACCTTGTGGGTAGTCAGCTTGTAATCGTATAATCCACTTAGCATTCCTTTTTTCTCTGATCTATGGTCAATTATTCTGTCCACAAACTAGGAAAAGGAATAAACGAACAAAAATCCAAACATGGCTACAAAGAGGCAAAAACCAATAGCAGAGCTACTATAATTAAAAAACAGAATTTATTAAGCATTTTTCATTACACTCAATGGTGAAACTTCTTCAGATCTGCAGCAATTATCCATTATAATTTTCTTTACACCATTTGTACATCTACTATAGATAATGAGATATTGTAATTTATTATCATCATCAAATAAAGCCATTTGTTCATTTATTGAAGTTTCAATGATATAATATGGCTTAGCTTGGGTCTCTCTCATCCCTAGAACATCAATACTCACATTACTTAGTAGTGTTTCATTATAGTCTGCAACTCTAAATTCATTAATCATTACATTCATTTCTGCAATGCACCCATCAATTTTGTTTTGGTATTTAACCTGTGGTTACATAAAAATTGTCCTATCACAATTCCCTTAAAGATGCACAAAGCATGTGTATAAATATTTGTTTCTATGTATGGCTTTCTTATGCACAGATGTTTGTATGTCATATCCAAAAATACAATTCAAGTATATGAAACAGACACAAAAATGTCAAAAATTGTGCACTGCTATTCAAATAACAAATCAAACCAATTCATCCTGCCCACCCTCCCAAATAAACAAATCATCTACAAAGTGTTTAAAGCACACAGCCTTTTTTTGAGCAACGATTTGGAGCATTGTACAAAAAATCATTTTCCCATTTATCCAATACCAGACTGGCATACGTATTCACAATGGGTGTATCCATCACAATGCCTGTTATCTGGTGGTAATATTTGTTATTAAAAAAATGCATTTAAGAATAGATAATCCTTTGTTCCACATGACTTTCTTTTATTTCCCTTTATTCTACTGTCATGTTTAATTTTTTCTAGATGGATACAAACTATGTCTGCATCAAATCCAGTATATAACTCTTAAAAGGTTGTTTTTTTTTTGTTAACAAGATTAATGCCTGTTTGTGATAAGAAGACAAGTTATTCTACTCAGTGTTAAACCTTTGTGTAAAAATGTTAATACCTTTAGCCAGAAGTTTGACACTGCATCTGAACCCATGGTTTTCCATTTATGAGCTTAATTTTCTTTTAATTTCTCTGGTCATATCTTTCTCCCATGTCCTATCTTTTATGTTAGATCTTCCAACTCCATTTCTTTTAACTCTTTCATCCATTTAGAATAGTTATGTTCAACAGGATCTTCATAAATGCCAATTTCTATTTTTTTGTGATGTTTCTATTGCTTTTTGCTTTACTTCTCATTTCTCTATAAATCATTTTTGTGTCAATAAATTCCAGATTTTTCTTACTTCTCTTTACATTTATATGCATGCCATTTAAGTTCTGCTACTTGCATTGATATGTTTAGTTTATTATTGGAAATAGTACATGATAAATTGCAGTCTATCGTAATCCTGGGCATTGATTTTACCATAACTATCTTTGTAAGGATTTTAGAAGATCTGTTCCCTTTTCTATATTCTTCTGACAGTAATGCTTAATTGCTTTACAGTTTTCTTTATTTAGTTCTTCCAGGGTAACATTCTAATTGTTCCCTGTCTTTCATTTGTTGGTCTACATTTTTGTGGTAACATTTTATTAGTTTAGCTGCATGGTAGTGTATCCTACTTATTTCTGTTACATTGCATGAATTTCTCTTAATAGTACTGTTCAGATGGTTTACCAGAGTTCTAACACTTTTGGTCTTATTCGCCTTCAGTAATCTATTTCTTTTACTGATGTCAATATGTCTCTCCATCTCCATATTAAATCAAGCAGCTCTTCCCCTTGATCATTTTCTGTTAGACTGAGAACACAACTTCTTTCTCCCCATTTCCTGCTCTTTCCCGTTCAGTACAATTCTAACTGGGCCCATCATGTAACAATATTGTCAGTGTCAGAGGATTAGTCATTGCCTGCTCTTTCCCTTTCAGTGCAATTCTAACTGGGCCCATCATGTAACAATATTGTCAGTGTTAGAGTATTAGCCATTTCCTGCTCTTTCCTTTGCTATGCAGTTCTAAATGGACTTTGTACAAGTTTCCTAGAAAAGGTTCCAGTGCATCACCCTGCGGTGTATCTTCAGACACATCCTGTTTCATCTGTTGTTCCTCCTCCTGGAGACTCATTGGCATATTGTGCTCATTCCACACTAAAGCCTTCACTGCACCGATAGTCTATCACCTCAAAATTCTACTTGTTTAATTTCTGCCACTATTCCTATGCTAAAGGCTGTTTATAACCCTGAAACCAGCTAATTGACTTTGTCTCTCAAAGTCACTTTTAGTGAAGGTGTAGCGTTGCCCTTTCTCCACGGTTATACAGCAATAGAGATGGTATAAATAAAAGTTAGGGGTGTCTCCCAAAACAAGGGGATGAGGGGGGAGGACTTGTTTCCAGGCAAGAAAAGTGTGTTTTTCCCCCAGAACATTCCAGCTTTGTACTCAGTTTTTTATGAAATTTACCACATCATGATGCCTTTACCTGTAGTTTTCTTCAAATACTTACAGAGCTGCATTTTTTGTACTGATTTTGACTTTTTTCTCTACATAAATATCATACTGTATCTGGTCTCATTTTCTTTCCCATGTCTGTGTTTCTTTCCATACCTTTAAAAAAACCTCTTTTTTGTTCCTTTTCCTGTTTTACTTCTGTCATTTCCTTTCCCAGTTGACCCAAATTTTCGTTATCTAGGTTTTTTTTCTGATCTAGTACATTAAGGATGTAAAATTATCTGTAGTTTTTAATTGGTCTTCATGTCTTGTGCAAGTCTTTCTTTCCTCATTTTTTATTTCCTTGGCACAACAGTAACAGTATATAATCTCTTTCTTTTCCTCAACTGTGCACTTTGTCTCTGTGGCTCTTACTTGGGTTAATATTTTTTTTGGCTTTGGTGGGCTACTTCCTTCTACTACAGAGATGCTACCTTCACCCTCATTCTGCTAACCCAGTGGCAGGAATATTTTATGTCCTAGAACTAATGCATCTAACAGTGGGCACTTTTTTGTCCTGTGACCTGTCTGTGTAACCATTTTTTAATCCACCTTTTCCATTATACTTAAAATATATTCATAATCAGTGTCTTGGTGGAGAGATTTTCTAAAAACATGGCCCACCATCTGAAAGTTCTCAGCAATATTAAGAATGAATTCAGGTCCAGCAATATCACTCTCCTTGTCTGGCTTAAACCATCTCTCCACTCATATCTTTTTTTTTTAATCTCTCCAAGTCTTTTCGGTTTCCAATATCAAGACTGAAACGGACCCCATTCCTAAACCAAAGTAAGATTAAAGTTCATGAAATCAGTATTGTTTCAATCTTTGATGTTAATCAGAAGTGCTCTTCGAAGCACCCCAATGTGTCCTGTAATAACTCCTTCTGCAATTCTTATGGAGTTACATGTATCAGTAACTTATCCAAGTAAGATTGTAAATTCTTTATTTACAATTTAGAACAGAGCAGCAGTAGCATTTTCACCTCACAGCAAGAGGTTGTCCATTTCGATTCTTGGCTGGTGTGCGTTCTGTATAGAGTTGGCATGTCCTCCCTGCATTGGTGTGAGTTTCCTCACACATCAAAAGACATGCATCTGGAGTGCTTTTTCCTGGACCTCCGTTGCAAATTGGCTTTATTCCAAATCGGACTTTCCTAGTTAAATGTTAAATAAATAAATAAAACTCATTGCTCCAACTACTACAGGAATGGTCAGGGTATCATTCTGCCACACTGCCCTTGTTTCTGCCTGCAAATCCTGGTATTTTATGACTTTGTATCTCTCTGTATGTAAGGCACTGTAGTCATTAGGTGTAGTTATTTCAATAATCAATGTTACTTTTGTCATCTTTTCATAGACTACTATATCCGTTTTTCTTGCATCTATTTTATGAACTGTTGGTAATGGCTGATCCTTTAGGATATAAATTTCATCATTTTCTATGATGCTTCATGTCTCATGTATGCAGTACTTTTCAGTTAGTTCAGTATTATAACATTTGCACAATCCCCAATGCAACAGTCTTGCCACATTAATATAACTTTCAGTATACAGTCCTTTTGCCATTAGTATATCAGAACCAGCAATGAGATGTGCAACTGTTTCCAATTATGTTAAACAAAACCTACTTTTGTCTGTTTCTCCCACATGTTCAATGCACTTTGTAAACCAAGGTCTATACTTGCAACTATATTTATGCATTTTCCAACATTTCTTGCCATCTCCTCTGATCCTTCGCCTTGTATCCTTTCTTTTGGCACATTCAATTGCTGCCTGATTTTTATCTTTACTTCTGGTTTGATTTCCATTCCAACTTGATGCAGATATGCTTCTACTAGACTAAGAAGAGAAGTCATCTTAGATTCATTCTCCTCATGTTTCAAAATTTTCACTATGTTTGGGTATTGTGAGGTCAGCGGATATGTATGCAGTCCCACAACTGCAGATCTACAAATGTAATCAATTTCAAGGAAGCCCATACCTCCTTTGGAATGGGGATATATAATCTTGGTATGCACTGATTTTTACAAATCATTTGATGAGCATGACGCATCCTTCTTGTTTTCCTCTAATCTATCCAACACCTTTTGGGGCCAGTCAATCAATCAAAAACTGTAAGTTAGGACAGGAAGAACAAATTGGTTTATAGCTTCAATTTTGTTCCTAGATGTCAATGCTGTTTTCAGGATTAAAGTCTTCTAAAATATTCATTATTAAGCTTTATTTGCATTTGTTCATGTTTTACTGTTGATTCTTCATCAATTCCCAAATATTTATAAACTCCCACTTGCTCAAGTTCTTTTATATCACATTCTTGTCCCAAACTGATGTTTTCCTTGGTGCTGCAGCTTTCCTGGTTTAAAGGTTCCTTTTGCACATTTATCAAAAACAAATAACATTCTTAAATCATCTGAAAAAGTTTTGACTACTTGCAATTGTGTCTTTCAGTTAGTCATCTGATGAACTATACAGTTTGAAATCATTGATGAAGATAAATCTTTATGCTTTGTTGCTTTGCTACTTTCTGGGAGCCAGACAGCTTAAAGGGTTAAGGGCAAGGCAAAAAAGCAACAGTGACTGAGAGCCACCTTGGAATATCCCTTTTTAAATTATTTTCCCCAGAATAATAATTTGCCCTTTATTGTGGTTTAACTGCATAGTGGTTTGCCATTGTTTCCTGATTACTATGATGTAATTTATCACTGTATCTTATACATTTTTAAGCATTGTTTTATCCAGGAATGAGGGATATTGTGAAATGCTTTTTTGTAGTCAATCCATGCCATAGCTAGATTATTCCACTTTTTACAGTTCTCCACTATGACTTTAACAACAAATGATCCTTCATTCCATATGGCTTTCTTTATTGCCCTTTTGTTCTACTGCCATAATCGAGTTTTCTTCTAAATGACTATAAGCTCTGTCAGCCTCAATTCCAGTGTACAGTTTATACATCATCAGAAGGCAAGTTTGGTCTATAATTTTTACGACAGCTTGCAGGTTTCACTCTCAAGTAGGAGCATTGCTTTGCCTGTTAGGCAGGGTAGGTAGCCGTTTGCTCAGGATGTGCATATAGTTACTACTCATGGCTAAATCTTCATGCAAAGATGATATTCTTTTAACCAGAAGTTAGGTACTGCATCTGGGCCTGGGATTTTCTAATTAGAGGCTTTTCTTAACCTTGTTTCAATCTCTTTGGCTGCTACTTCATCCCATTTCATATAGACACCTTTAAACTTCTTTTTTACTTCTTGTATCCATTTAGCATCTTTGCTGTGTTCCACATGATCTTCATAAATACTTCTCCAAAATGTATCTATTTCTTCTTTTTTTGGTGGTCTTTCAATTCCTTTTACCTTGTTTCCAAATTCACTATAAAAGTTTTGCTTGGGTTGTAAATAATTTCCTGTTTTTTTTTACTTTTCCTTTATATTTATCTGTGTGTCTAAGGTTTTCCACCTGTGCTGAAATTTTTTGTGTATTATTTGTGATAATGCATGATAAATACTTATCCTTTATAATACCGTGCACTGCTTTTATAACTTTTATCCATCCGAGTATTTTTGATCTGTTCCCTCTTCTGTACTCTTATAAGACACTTCTTGTCTTAATTGCTTTATAGCTTTCTCTATTTGATACATCCATGATGGTATTCAATTTCTCCCCTCCTTTCCTTTACTACCCTATGTATTTGTGGTAGAAGTTTATCTGTTATTGCTTTAGCTGCACAGTAATATATCCTGTTTACTCCTGTTATATCTCATAAATCTCTATGCACAGTCCTAATTACTGTGTACATTTGTTTTATCAAACTTCTGACTTTTTGGGTTTTACTGACCTTCTATTGTCTCTTTCTTTCATCGCTCTTAATATGTCTATCGGTTTTAAAACAAGCAACTCTTCTCTTAGCTCATTTTCTTCTAAACTGAGGGCACACCTTTTTGTTTTCCTTTCTTGTGGGTATTCTATAGAAAGTTCTATAGCCTCTTCATGTAGCACTCTCTCTTCAATTTCATCCTGTGTCATACGTTACTCTGTCAGTTGGGAACTCATTGTCCTATCACTCAACAGTGACCACTTCAGAGTTGCCATGCTCCTTCCCTTACTGTCTAGCTACAAGTGAACTTTGATACTGGTTTCCTGTGGAAGGCTCCAAAATATCTTCATTTGGCAACTGACCAGTTGCTTCCTGTTCCACTGATTTCTCCTTAATTTGGGTGTTCATTACTCTATCCCACTTTGGTGATTTCTGAATTAGATTTTCTACACTGAATCATTCACTTCACAGATACTCCATAACCTCAGTTTCAGTTTCTTTAACTTCTCCCTTATTAAGCTTCTTTTCCACTTTGTCTTCTTATTTTTTGTACTATAAAGTTTTCCATGTCCAGACTCCTTTGTGTGTATTTCTCTACAAATATCTTTGGTGTTGCTCATTTTGTTTTGATTAGTTTTACATAAATACTACACCATATTAAATGTCTTTTTCTTTCCCATGGCCATATTTCTTCTTCAGAGGTCCTCTAATCTTCCTGTTTATTCATACTTTGGGAACTCGTTCCATCATGCCGTGTTAGACCTTCTAGACCAAATGTTTCACTTTACAGGCATTCCATAACTCCAACGTCTATTTTTTTTTAACTTTTAATTTACTAATCTTCTTTTCTACATTTCCTCTTTCAGATATTTTTATTGTGAAATGTTCCATATCTGCATGCTATTGCCTGGATTTCTCTTTGAATATACTTGGGGCTGCCTTTTTTGTACTAATTAATTTGGCTTTTTACTTTGCATAAATATTACACCATATCACATTTCTCTTTCGCATCTCCACATTTATTTTTTTTTATACTTTTCAAAAATCTCTAGGTTGTGTTGTTTATATTTTTGCAATTACACAGATGCCCCTTTTTCAAACAGCTCAAAGTTTCTTGGTCTATGTAATGTTTTTCACAAATCTGTTATATTAGTAAACATAAATTTTATTTGAAGTTTCTGACAGTTTTTCTTGTGGAAATATTTTTCTTTCCTCTAATTTCTCTCAATCGTTTTATATATCGTGTGTCTGGAAACTCTGGGCTTTTTGCATAATACTAACAATACACAATTTCTTTCTTATCCTCAGCAGACTACTCTATCATTATGGCTCTTCTCTGATCCATCACTTTTTGTGATTGTTGTGGACAACTGCTTCTTTCTACAACAGGTGGCCCATCCTCCATCTGGGCCTGGCCTGGCCCCATTGTAGGAATGTTACCATATTTTGAAGATTTTGCACAGTCATTTTTTTCCAATCCTGGCACCAGCACACCTACCAGGATTGGGCTTTTTTTTTATCTTGGGTCTTGTAGCCATCTTTTTTAATTTTTGACCTACTTCTGTCCATGATATATACTATATAAATTACAATTTATATGTCAGTGCAATCTTAGTGAGATTTTATGAAAAACAGTGTTCACCTCATGACAGTACTCACCAAGACATGAGGATAAATTCAGTTTCAGCAATACTACTCTCCTTTTCTTGCTGACTTTGCATCTCCTATGTGAGTCCTTTCATGTTTTACTAGAGTACTCATTTGTCTGAAACACTTATTGCATTCAGGACATTTATATGGTTTCACCCCCGTGTGTGTCCTTTCATGTTGTACTAGAGCACCACTTTGTCTGAAACACTTGCTGCATTCAGGACATTTATATGGTCTCACCCCCGTGTGAGTCCTTTCATGTTGTACTAGAGTACCACTTTGTCTGAAACACTTGCTGCATTCAGGACATTTATATGGTCTCACCCCCGTGTGAGTCCTTTCATGTTGTACTAGAACGCTCCTTTGTCTGAAACACTTATTGCATTCAGGACATTTATATGGTCTCTCCCCACTGTGAACTGACAGATGAATTTTAAGCTTACTAGCTGTTGTGAATCCCTTACTGCATTCAGGACATTTATATGGTTTCTCCCCACTGTGAACTGACAGATGACTTCTAAGGGAACTAGCTATGGTGAATCCCTTACTACATTCAGGACATTTATATGGTTTTTCACCACTGTGAACTGACAAAACAATATTTTCATGTTCAAAGATAAGATTTATAGACAGAAAGATGGTGTAGCTATGGGCACGTCCTGTGCCAATAGCTACGCCAATATGTTCCTTGCATATTGGGAAGAACATATATTATTTACACAACAACTTTTTAAGGAGCATGTGATATTTTATAGACGTTTTGTAGATGATGTCTTTGTTCTCTGGAAAGGAACATCATATCAACTTGAATCCATGCATCTAATTATGAATAACTTAATAACATGTCTTAAATTTACCATGCAATTCTCAGATGATAGAATTGAGTTTCTAGACCTCTATATAGAGAGGTTGCATGATAATTTAAATAACACAGGAGTTTATCGAAAAGCTTGTCACTGTAATTCATTGCTTTTAAGATCTAGTATGCATCCACCCTTTGTCTTTAAGAATATTGTGAAAGGACAAGCTATTAGAGCTTCCAGATTGAATTCTATGGACAAGGTTTTTCATACTGAGATGAATGATTTAAAGTATAGATTATTAAATAGAGACTATAATGCTGAAGAGATACATTCGAATATAGACATAGTGCATAGCTTACATTCTACTACAGCCATGCCATATTTTGGACCTAGTAGTATTAGCTATATTGAAGATGATAATAAACGTGAATCATCTATCAAATTTTCTACCTTTTTTTCTTCTGATTATATAGAGATTAAGCAGATTTTAGACAAACATTGGGACATCTTACAGGTAGATGAAGACATTAAGCAGATAGTACGAGAAACACCTAGGTTCCTTTTTAGAAATAAACACAATTTAAAAAGAATATTATGCTATCCTAAATTTGATAGGAAATCTATGCATATTGGATGCACTAGACCTTGTGGTCATTGCAATTTCTGTTCTTATATAGACAGTAGTACAGAATTTTTACACCCAGATTTACAGAAAGTTTTTAATATAAAAGCAGATGCTAACTGCATGACTCCCCATGTGATATATTTAGCTGTTTGTCAATTATGCTCATCCTTCTATGTTGGAAAGACTAATCGTCCATTCAGAGATAGGATGAGAGAGCATATATATCACATGAGAAAAGGCACATTACATAATGCTCTTGCTAAGCATGTAATGCTACATAATGATAAACATAGATTCTTATTTAGGGTATTAGACGTTATTACTCTGAATGCTAGGGGAGGTGATATTAAGATATATACAGAGAGCAATGATAAACATAGATTCTTATTTAGGGTCTTAGAAGTTATTACTCTGAATGCTAGGGGAGGTGATATTAAGATATATACAGAGAGCAAGGAGACAGAATGGATAATTTTATTAAGATCAGATAGAGGACTTGGCTTTAATGATAGGGCCTCGATAAAACCAAAATTGAGACAGCATAGAAATATTAAATAAGATATGATCAGTCTCTATAGTATACATATATAACTAATTCTATGTCTATAAGAAAGCTGCTATTACAAATAGACTATTACATACACTATTATTGTATATGTCTTATATATATATATATATATATATATATATATAAGTATTTCTGACATTACTCATTCTGTATAAATTGAGCTTACATCTTTATATATATATATATATATATATATATATATATATATATATATATATATATATATATATATATATATACATACATATATAACTATTACTACGTCTACAAGAAAGTTACTATTAGAAATAGATTATATACATACACTGTTATAGTATCTGTCCTAATATATACAGACAGGAGTCTTTATATATTTTTATATATATGTATTTCTGACTTTACTTATTCTGTATAAATTGAGCTTATACCTGTATATATACATTTTATACATATACATATATTTTTTACATATTTTATATATATTTTACAAATTCTATAAAATGGTTCTATTTATCCACTATATATTATATATATATTTTATATTATGTTTTAATCTAGTAGGTTAGGTTTAATCATGTTTATCTGTCTTTTTAAATGATGACATCAATGAATAAGGTTAATTGATTAATTGAGAAGATTTTTATATATAATATGTTGAATTTGAGAGTGAATGTAAGATCTGATGAAGCTACATAGCGAAAGCGCTTATCTTTGATTATAATTTCTCATATAATAAAGCATTTGGTGATTAAATAACTTGCATTGTAACTTGCTTTCACTCAGTTCTGCAACCACTTATTATTTTATCTTTTTTAATTGTTGACCTACCTGTCCATGACATACACTATATAAATTACAATTTATATGTCAGTGCAATCTTAGTGAGATTTTATGAAAAACAGTGTTCACGTCATGACAGTACTCACCAAGACATGAGGATAAATTCAGTTTCAGCAATACTACTCTCCTTTTCTTGCTCACTTTGCATCTCCTATGTGGGTCCTTTCATGTTTTACTAGAGCACCACTTTGTCTGAAACACTTGCTGCATTCAGGACATTTATATGGTTTCACCCTTGTGTGTGTCCTTACATGTTGTACTAGAGCACCACTTTGGCTGAAACACTTGCTGCATTCAGGACATTTATATGGTTTTACCCCCGTGTGTGTCCTTTCATGTGTTACTAGAGTACCACTTTGTCTGAAACACTTGCTGCATTCAGGACATTTATATGGTCTCACCCCCATGTGAGTCTTTTCATGTTGTGCTAGAACGTGCCTTTGTCCAAAACACTTATTGCATTCAGGACATTTATATGTTTTTTCCCCACTGTGAACTGACAGATGAGTTTTAAGCTTACTAGCTGTTGTGAATCCCTTACTGCGTTCAGGACATTTATATGGTTTCTCCCCACTGTGAACTCACAGATGACTTCTAAGGGAACTAGCTATGGTGAATCCCTTACTACATTCAGGACATTTATATGGTTTCTCCCCACTGTGAACTAACAGATGAATTTTAAGCTTACTAGCTGTTGTGAATCCCTTACTGCATTCAGGACATTTATATGGTTTCTCCCCACTGTGAACTGACAGATGACTTCTAAGGAAACTAGCTATGGTGAATCCCTTACTGCATTCAGGACATTTATATGGTTTCTCCCCACTGTGAACTGACAGATGAGTTTTAAGCCTACTAGCAAATATGAATCCCTTACTGCATTCAGGACATTTATATGGTTTCTCCTCACTGTGAACTGACAAATGAATTCTAAGGGCACTAGCTGTTATGAAACCCTTGCTGCATTCAGCACATGTATATGGTTTCTCCAGCATATGAGTCCTTTCATGTGCTACTAGAACACTCCTTTGTGTGAAACACTTATTGCATTCACAGCATTTATACGGTCTCTGCCCACTGTGAGCCAACAGATGAATTCTAAGGCCACGAGTTGTTGTGAAACCCTTGCTGCATTCAGCACATTTATATGGTTTCTCCAGCATGTGATGCTTTTCATGTTGTACTAGAGCCCCCCTTTGTTTGAAACCCTTATTGCATTCAGGACACATATACGGTGTCTCTCCCATGTGAGTCCTTTCATGTTTTACTAGTGTACCCATTTGTCTGAAACATTTATTGCATTCAGGACATTTATATGGTCTCTCCCCGGTGTGAATCCTTTCATGTACTACTAGTTGCATCTTTCGAATGAAATCCTTATTGCATGCAGGACATTTATATGGTTTCTCCCTACTGTGAACTGACAGATGAGTTCTAAGGTTTCTAGCTCTTGTGAATCCCTTACTGCATTCAGCACATTTATATGGTTTCTCCCCTTCCCTCTTGTGAGTCCTTTCATGTTTTACTAGATGGGTCCTTTGTTTGAAACACTTATTGCATTCAGGACATTTACATAGTTTCTTTTCTTTGTGAGCTCTCTGGTGTACTAATGGACTTTGCTGTACTACAGAACGTAGGTCACATTCAGCGTTCATGTTGCAGGTGTATCCTGTATAAAGCTGTGCTACAGCTGTAACAGGATGCTTTTTGGAGCCCTTCAGAGTTTGAACAGAGTGCTGCAGGTTTGCTGTAGGATAACGTAATACAGATACTCCAAGTGATGGCTGCTGACTCCTGCAAATGCTCCATTCTCTGCTCCCATTGCCTATAAACAGATTATTAGAACTGTTATTACAATGATGAAATGCATGTGTTTCATTTTACTCACAACAGCACACGTAGTTTTTTCCGTTTTAAAGATTATGGGTTTATTTTCCATTTTTAAAAGTTTTCATTTTCTGCTGCTATTAACATGATAAAAAGAGCAAAAACAATTCAGACTCAATTTATGAAAAGTAAATCTTCTATGAACAGCTTTAAGAGGTACAAAAACAGTAAATAACTAACAAAATAATTTGCAAAAATCAATAGTTTTGAATATATAACATACCAACCAATCACACCTACAGGCATACCTCTCCACTTTTCCTAATATTTAAAGTCATACTGTAACTTTGACTCCCATAACATTGTTTAATCTTTTCTTACAAACATTTATAGTATGGGATTTAAATACATTCTGGACTTCCCTGGAAGGCAGAAAGTGGCCCTTTCGGATTAGCACTTCCCTGGAAGGCAGAAAGTGGCCCTTTCGGATTAGCACTGGTTGCCAAAGTTCAAAAAAATAAACAAACTAGCAAAATGTTTGACACATGATCAAATAAGAATAGAATACAAAGCACATGAGCGCAACAATGTAACAACTGGACACGAAGTACAACAATGTCTTTAATGTATGCAGATTAGAGCATCACTTACTAATATAAGTTTACACTACTAAATTTAATTCAGCCACACATGAAACTGCCACGCCCTTGTTGCAAAAGGACTTTTGAGGGTGAAAATGAGTAATGTACCTAATAAACTGATGCACTTGCACTTGAGAGGCATATCCAGAGAAAGCACCACTGTATAACCACATTTTCACTGTGGACATGTGTATGGTCACTGTTGTAGTCATGGCAACAGGGAACTCTGTCCCAGGATAAGGTCTGATATGCAGCCCAAATTTTAGAGAGGCGCACCCTTCCACCTTGGCCAGGCTGATGTCATCCTATGTACCAAACATATATCTGCACATACTTGGCATAAACGTTACATTCAATCATAAAATCTTTGGATCTTTCGTGCCACTTCATAGATCAGTCTGTCATGACATACAATGCTGCAGAGGAATTTCCCAGTTATTAAAAGTAAGATCCAGAGAGTTCTAGACTTCCTAAGGAAGAAAGCAGAATAAAAAAATGAAACAAAGGAGGATGAAAGAACATGGGCACTCACCCCAGCCCTGGATTCCTAAGACGGAGGGGACCAGGACTGCAGCAGTAACCACTTTCAAACATCTCCTGTTATGGTCAGTTTGTTCCACAACTGTACTATGTTCTTCATGTGGATCACTGCAGCAGTCATAACTTCTAAGAAGTTTGTCAAAGATTATGCTATAATTATTTAGGACAGAAGGGCAGCATTCTTTCAATATAGCAGGAGCAAACAAATCACTAACCATAAAGATATGTCCAGTTGTAGTACTTAAGAAAGGTGTGTACTGAGGACCATGTGGTGCCCTCTAAAATGTCCTGTACACGGACCCCTTTCAGGTAGGCCTTAGTTCTTGCTGGGGATCTGTTGTGTGTGTTCTGACTTTCAGTGTAGAGAATGGTTATGGACTTCATGATGAATGGTAATGCTGGAAATATCCACTTTTTAAAAGTCTGCTTAGACATGAAGTCCTTTTTTTCATTAAAAGCCACAAACAACTTGTTTATCTTTCTAATGTCCTTAATGTGGTCTATATAAGCTTGTGAATGCACATTAAGTGCAGAAGTATTTCTTCATTGTTCTAAACTATATGGAGAAAAGACTGGTAACTGGAGAGCTTAGCTTAGCTTAGGCTTATTTCCATAATGACTTGGGGCAGGAAGGAGGGGGCTAGCATGCAGAATCACCGTGTTTTTGTGAAATGCCATTAAAGGTTCCTTTTACATTAAGGCCTGGAGCTATTTGATTCTTTTGGTGAATGTGACTGCAATTAAAAGTGCAGTCAGTGGAGTACATTTACTTGAAGGCAAGAATAGACATAAGCTCCGTGGTGTTATATTCAGGGTGGACAGAACACATACACACTGTATCAGAAAGCTGGCATCCTGTGGCAACAGAAAAGTCTCTCTCTTCCCATGACAGCAGGTAGGAGAATCCAGTGCTTCCTAGCCAGAAAGGAAAGTTACTATAATTTCTGGCCTCTTCTGCTTAATCTATTGAATGACCCCAGGGAGCAAGGGAATATGAGGGAAAGCATACCGATACAGACCTCTCAAATTCTGGGAGCAGATGTTCACTGCCCAAGTTTGACTGTAAGGTACTCTGAAACACACTGTTTTCAGGTGTTTACTGAGATAAGTAAACAGATCTCAGGAATACCTCATTTGTTAGCAGTTTCTAGGAATGTACCTCTGTGTGACAACCACTTGTGCGAGTCTGCAGAAGTCCCACTTAGCTCATCCGTTTTCTTGTGAGGGTATGTCGGTAGCTGTTAGGATAAACTTGTACTACATAGCTGATCCTAGGCCTGTATATCTAATCCACTAACCTACACAGACAGTAGGAGTGAGTTCCTCCCTGTTTATTTACTACATCACTGTGGTGTTGTATAGAACCACCTTGAAAGTCCCTGACACAAAGAGTGTCTTCAGCACTCTCACAGCATAAATGACTAACAACATTTCTTTTCATTTATGTGCATTTTCCTTTTCTTAAGAGTTCCATGTGTCCTGCACGCATTTAGGTCTAAGGTGAGAATACCCCAGGCCTTGTCCAATTTATCCATGGCTTGGGTTTGGTTGTGACCTGGTCATTTAAAGGGCATCTATTTTTTTTTTTCATCTAGTTCACCCACCAAAGTAATTCCCTATTCACACAAAACACTACCAGAGTTTTTTTTTGTAAGGGTTCCAACTACTGACCTTAAAAGTTCCTTAGACACCATTGTAATTCCCTCATGTGAAATCTGGCTAGAGGAGCCACATGGATAGCTGAAGTCACATGACCTAGAATCTCAATGTGTCTGGCACACTACTTTATTAAGGCTGCCACATTTTTGAAGAAGAAAGTTACAGCCTCATTTTCTAGGTTGGGAAAATGGCCCTGCAAGGATTCATGTTATGTAGTGGCCACAGAAATTGTTTCTGAACAGGACTCAGAATGGACTTCAGGTGTTTGAGAGTGAAACATGTGCTGTAAACTCTGCTTTGCAGCTTTTACTGGTATATTGTTTTAATTGTTACTATCACCCTGAATACAAAAATCAAGAGATTAAGAAATATATTAAAACCAGTGTAGAAAATGTGTCACCTTAGAAATCAGACAACTATGTTAATTTGCAATGCGTTTCCACTACTGATGGGGAAAAAAGAGGGGAATGGAATCAGGGATACAGACCTGCAATTAAGGGGTTAATGTGGCTTTCTGAAATATTTTTTTTAACATCACAAAGTCCCCACATGGATAGGTCTAATGTTTGCACACCAGTTATGCAGCTACTTAAAAAGAAACACTCTGAGAAAATTCACACAGTTTATCCTTTTCCTGCTGATTATGTGAAAGAAAAATGGGACAATGTTTTTTTTCTGCACATGAGAAAATCTTGAAGTATGAAACATACAAGGAGGGATCACATAGCCTAGACAAAAAAAAACCACTGAACTTTTCACCCACGGGGGCAGACACTTAATTCTTAGTGATGACTGTTTAGGGTCTTATTTCTCTTATACCGTCCACGTTTAAATAATGAGAATAATAATAATAATGTGGCATCGCGCTGACACTGCAAATAAGTGGTTTGGTGCTTTGTCCACGCTTACCTATACAGAAAGCTAGGTATACACACAGGTGCCGAGGGAACAATCTGAGGCCCAGCATAGTAAAATGGAAGTCAACCATCAGCTACAGAGACACATTCATTTCAGTGGGAGGGTAAGTTCGGGGATTATCAAGGTGAGCTGAACTAGAGAAGCACACCCACATACAATCATTTTTATCTGATGTTGGCTAATTGTTGGAAATGAAAATGCATTAAATAAAGCTGTGAAGTACAATACAGGTATGTACATCTATGTCACATCTGGAAAAAAAAACAAGAATATACACACATCTGTTCTGAAAACAAAAAATAAACATACACTTAAGTAAAGAATGAAAAAAACAACACATAAATCTTTATATAACAGAGACAAGGGACTTCATGTAAACATGAAGCTACATACTACGTGAGACAGTGCATAGAAAGTAACAGTACGAGTAAGTAACAGAAGAAAAAGTACGGCAAAGCAGTTTAGGTCTGTAAGGAATGAATAATAAATTTTTATATAACAGAGACAAGGGACTTCATGTAAACATGAAGCTACATACTACGTGAGACAGTGCATAGAAAGTAACAGTACGAGTAAGTAACAGAAGAAAAAGTACGGCAAAGCAGTTTAGGTCTGTAAGGTATGAATAATAAATCTTTATATATCAGAGACAAGGGGCTTCATGTAAACATGAAGCGATAATACTACGCGAGACAGTGCATAGAAAGTAATAGTACGAGTAAGTAACAGAAGGAAAAGTACGGCAAAGCAGTTTAGGTCTGTAAGGAATGAATAATAAATCTTTATATAACAGAGACAAGGGGCTTCATGTAAACATGAAGCTACATACTACGTGAGACAGTGCATAGAAAGTAACAGTACGAGTAAGTAACAGAAGGAAAAGTACGGCAAAGCAGTTTAGGTCTGTAAGTTAAAAGGAGAACTCCACCCTTTCATACAGTTTAACTCAATTGTTGGGTTTCTTTTCTCCCTACAAAATGGTTCCAGCATTAGGTATGTACCAGAAACCTGCTTGTAGTTTTTAAAACTTGTATTTCCTTGCACTGGAGTCAAAGGAACTGAAAGCCCACCTACTTTTTTTTTTAAACTCAACTTCTCACATACTTTGCAAAGAAATTAGACTCCACATGCATGACATATCATAGACACAGGTAAATCTGTAGTTTACCCTTCCAGGTACTGCTGTCAATCTTAGATGGGCAATTAATCCTGCTGTCAGGAACACAGCAGCTGATATAAAAAAAGACAGAAAGCAGTGGAATTGTTTCCACTGTTTTTAATGCAGAGGGGAGGAGAACTTAACATTCTCCCCTTTCATAGCAAAACAAAGCAATTAGATCAGTCAGGGGTTTAAAGGGACAATCCCAGGGATTTTTTTGTTTTGATTCAGCCTTTGTTTACTTTTCAAGTTTGCCTTTTTTTTTGAAAAAAATGCTTTTTCCTTTTGGCCCAGGGGAAGGGGAAAG
>NC_056744.1:1693727155-1693798378 GCF_019279795.1 Protopterus annectens | reverse complement strand
GTAAAGCCTTTGCAAGGTCAAGGTAGGCTGTATGGACTGCCTTTCCCTCATCAATGGCCTTGGTGACTGTCTCGAAGAAGTCGACCAAGTTCAAAAGGCATGATCTGCCCTTGACAAAGCCAAACTGGGACGGGTCCAATGTCTGCAAGTCCCCTATATCTTTGTTTATGAGCTCCATTATGATCCTCTCCATAGCTTTGCAGACTAGACTTGTTAAGCTTATGGGGCGGTAATTACCAGGGTCCGTAGAGGCACCGCCTTTGTGGAGTGGGACCACAGTTGCCGTACGCCACTCCTTGGGCACGTATCCTGTGGTAAGGCTGAGATTAAACAGCTGCCTTATGTGCGGGTTTAGTTCCTCATTGAGCTCATGTAGCACACAGCCGGGGACACCATCCGGTCCCATTGATGCTGTGTTTTTAGCTTTAGAGAGAGCAGCTTTCACCTGCGCATTTGAGATGTCTGGGAGGCTACACTCCGCTGGGATAGTTATCTCTCCTTTAGGGGGGGAGAGGGGGGTGAAGTTTGCACTGAACCTGTCTGCCAGTATGTTGGCAATGTCTGTGGGTTCAGTGATTTTTGTATCATTTTGGACTAATTCTGAGCATATCTGGGAGTTTCCACCCAGGTTCCTAACATAGCTGAAAAAGGCCTTATGATTGTCTTTTGAATCCATGGCAATTTTTCTCTCAAAATTGGCCTTAGTTGATTTTATGAGTGCTCGTATTTTTTTACTAAGAATGATCAGGGGTGACCTTTCCTTTTATGGATTTTGTTTTATCATGTAATAGCTTTCTCCTCTTATTGTAAAGTTTGTTAATGGCTGGGGTCCACCAGACTGGACGTTTGCCCTTGGTGGGAAGAGTCTTGGTTTTATTTGGGATTGCTTGATCCATGCAATCCTGGAGGTGTTCATAGAAGGCATTTGTAAGGGCTTCCGCAGCTTGGATTGTGGTTTCCTCTGGCTCAGGGGCCTTGAAGGATACCACACCAGTCTTGAGTAGTGTGAAGTTTGCTTTAGAGAAGTTCTTCACTGTGGTCTTTTTTGTTTGGGGTGGGGGCGGGATGTGGATTTCCAGTGAGATTAGTTTATGATCAGATCTCACCAATGAGGGATATACTTCCGGTGTGGAGCATTTTGTCCCCATGTTTGTGATAATGAGATCTAGTATATTTTCTCCTCTCATGGGAACAGTGACTAGTTGTTCCATGGCATTTGAATTTATGAACTCCAGGAACCGTTGAGCTAGAAAGTTAGAGCTTGAGTAATGTTCCCAGTCTATATTCGGGTAGTTGAAGTCCCTAAGTATTTGCTTCTTGTGTTGTATCACTTTTTTTTACATTGAAAATCAATGCAAGCAGCATTAGGTTCCATTTTTGAATTTAGTGCTGCAACTATCAGATCTTGAAAAATACTCTTTATATTTGACCCTCCACCCCATGACAACTTAATACCTCGTTTTCATTCTGGATCCTATCATAAAGGTACTTGCCCACCTTCATTCCTGCTACAGAATTTCTCCATACTACATTTAGAGTGCACTCTGCCACTAATTGCTGTTTCCCAGTAGGAAATTCAGCATATGCAGCCACATTCAGTTTTCCTTATCAAGGATCCATCACTTTGTTTATTAGACAAAAATATTATCCCCTTTAGTGTAAAAAAAAACCTTTATTACAGTAAAATTAAGATGTGTGCAATGACCACAATCACTTCCACGTAACCAAAGTTTACTGTCTCCACCTGTAACATCAAAATCACAAAAAAAGCAAGAAATTGTTGCAATAAGAAAAAACAAACTGTGCAGGCAGCAAATAGTGACAGTGGATACACATACCTGTTAAAGTTTGGAGAAGAACACTGGCTCAGTGACAGTCATGAAAACAGAGCAATCCTTAACATAAATCGATGTGTCAAGCAACAACTCATAGTAGAATAGTTCTGAGAGAAGCTCTGCATCAGCGTTGCATTAGATGGCGAAACAATCTGCTGCATAAATAATTAGTTGCAGGTGTTTCCTGGGTAAACATGAGTCAAAGTGGGTAGATCATGGTCGATTGATTGAACAGCAGTGGCAGAAATGAAAAAATACAAAGGGGTTTATTGTTCTGATTCATAATATTGGTAATGTACTTTGTTCTGATTCTTACCAGTGGTAGTTTTCTCTGCTCATTTAGACCTTCAATGTTCCTTGGTGCTAATATGCTTCCCCTTTCCTCCATGCTTCTTCTGCCTGCCAGATTCACAATTTCATAAATCTTAGCAGTTCTTCTTCTGTCAGTGTTTGTATCAGTTACCAACTGCAAGCGTATGCCCTTAAAACTGGCTCCTGTCAGTCAAACATACACCCAGATTTACATAAAAAGTAAATTTATTTCTCTCCCAAATTCTTACCAGATTTTCAGAAGCATCCTGTTTCTGCAGCACTTGTGCCACCAACATATTCCAATCAGCCTCACCTACTTCCTTTGGCTCTTCCTTCTGGTTAAATCCATTTAAACTTATGTTTCAAGTTCTTCTTCATCAAAACTGGAGACAATTGCATCTGTTCTCTCTATATTAGGCTCATAGGTATTTAATAGACTAATGACCACTAAATCATTTATATGCCTAGACAACCATATCAACTGTATCCTGTACACTTATCTGCTGGCCTTTGTAAGTCTGGCTATCTTCTACATGCACCCTGCATGTTTATGTGGCTTACAGGTTACTTAATGCTGTATGGCTCCACAGACCTTCCAGCATTCTTAGCTTTGTGACAGCTATCCCCTGTCATACTGGAAGTTTCTCAGCCCAGTAGTAGCCCTCTGCTGCTTCAGTCCAAAAAAAAAAAAGAGTAGAGGAATTTCCATGTCCTTTGTCAAATTTCCCCTAGTCAGTATAACTACCACACTGGGTCTCCCCTGAAAAAGAGTCTACTAGCCTTCTGGGACAAAAATGGTTAACAAAGGATAGATGGATAAATACATACATGCAAAATAAATAACATTTCAAAAATCTTATGAAATCCTGGGACAAATGGTGAAGGTCTTAGTATAAAATGTGGGTTGTGTGCTGGACCAAGGAGCTGTTCATCTATGCTGGGGCAAGCTAATGAGTGTTGGTTTCTGCTTCTGTGCTTTGGGACTGTGAATCATGGGAAGGCACTGAACATATCAATATAGTCTCCAGGAATCTCTTCTTAAAATAACAGTGAAGGAATATCACCCTCCCCTTTTCTGATGACTATGTTGGTATCAGCTGTAGGCACCTTCAGAGAGCCCAGTGAGCTGATCAGTTATAGTAGTAAAGTACCTAAAGCTGATGAAATAGCAGCCTCCAAAGCAGTCACACCAGAAGCTACAACCACAACTAATGCTGAGAACAGGGTCTATGAACGCCCCTCATCAGTCTCTGTGCCAGCAGTCCTAAAGAAGCTTTCAGATGCAATATGATTGTCATCGTTTTCCAGAAGTTTCTTCTTCTTGTGCTTCTCTTGGTGCTTGCATTTTGAATGTCAGCTGGCAGAGGCCTTGACAGACATCATGCTGTAAGAAAACCAGGCATGCTCCTTCTTTTGGCCTAGATATTCCTAGACAGATTCCAAACTTTGACAAACTGTCCTCAAGGATGAATTTGGTGCAGTGTAGACACCAGCACATTTCATGCTTCAGTCATGGACAAAACAGAAAATAATTTCTAAACTCTTAACAATTATTCACTTTTTCAATATATTTACTAGAAAATTGACCCTCACTATTATCAGACATCTATCAAGATAAAATTACTAAGATAAACAAAATTTCCTCAGTGGGATACTTGCCTCTCAGACGGCAGGCTAACATTAAGTACTGATGACAGTGAGTACTGACTGCAAGGGACAAAGAACTGTGGCAACAAACATCTGAAGATGACAGCAGCCAACACCCCTTTTATTATATCACAGATGTCTAGATATCCAAGTGAGAGGGTCTTAACTGAGGATCATAGTAGGAAGGTACAACATCTAGTGGGGAGACCAGCCACTCTGAACTTGCAGGCAAACATTTCAGAAAAGATAACCTGCAACACTGAATATTATGATAAACACACTGGGGTACTTAGTAAAATGTACAGAATGGTTAGATGTAAACTGTACCCTGCATACAAAGCATTTAGGGCTTCATCCTTTAGACCACAACTGGAGCTGGAGTTTTACGAGAATAACAATCATTTAACTATATATTTTTCTTTCCTAGTTAAAAATGTTTTGTCATTCTTGTAAAATTCCAGCCCCAGCGGTGTTCTCAAGTATACATCACTAGAGTCTAGAGAGAACAGTATTTAACACAAACTCTTCCAAAACTGAGAAAGTCCAAGTAGATATTACAGCTGCTAACACAAGACAGTGGCAATGGCATAACTCTGAAAGACTCTGCTGTCCTTAGGTGAACCTTAGAATCAAACACAGGGAATTTCAAACTTATGAAGTCATATAAGGCTGACTATATTAAGTCAACACATGATGCAAATATTTATAAGACTTTTGTTAGACATAAAAAATATTGTTTATTATTAAAATATTACTCTATACATTTTTATCTCATCACACATACATACATATACACATACAGTACAAGCCTAAAGCATGCATGAAAGTAATTACCATAATCCCTTCTTTTCTCTACAACTTATTTCTACAAAACCAAATTAACATGAAGTAACAGGGGACTACTGCATTTCTGAACTAATTAACAGAAAATAAAAGCAGTAATCTACTTAATGGGTACACCATTGGATGACTGCCAATCAATATCCCATGTTCTGTAGCTTCTCGCAGAACTATTTTTCACAGAATAAAACTGAGATGAAAATAAATTGACTTTATATTATCACAGCCACCTGTTAGGCTGTTCAAACAGGACTAATAGCATGGTACCTGCAACGGTTACAAACTAACAGCACATAGGAAAGAAAAGGCAAGTGTTAGAAAATGAAAACTGAGATCTAAACCAACTGTAATTGAAGTACTGAATATCGCACGTGGAATAAAAGAACTAGAGGTGAGGACTTTAGAAAAGGTAAGGAGTAAATTACATAAACAAAGATAATTTTGTGAAAAGAATATATGCAGAAAAATGTTCTGGAGGAAGAATGATATTAAAGGGAAGACAGGCAATGAGCAATTTTTATAATGTTGGAGTGAGTGAAAATTGTAGAAAAACATACTACATGAAAATATCAGTGAGGATATTACTTTTTTTCTTTTAATATATTTGCACTCATATCAGGATTTATGCTGCGGTAGCTTTGTCACCTCACAGTAAGACGTCCGGCTCGATTCTCGGCTAAGAGCGTCTTCTGCATGGAGACATGCATGAATGGGAGTACCTTTGTTGAAGGTTGTATGTCAGGGCCGGCAACTCGGCACGTAAAAATCTACTGCCAGTTCCGCTGTGGCGACACTTAACCGGGAAAAGCCGAAAGACACAACAAGCACTCATATCAGGCTTTAAAATGTGATGATTCAATAAGGTTGTTTAAAACATAGATCAGTAAGTAATATTTTTTAAAAATAACCATTGATGTGAAAGCACTTTTAATTTGATTTCATTTACTTATTTTACAATTTGGTAACCAGGTAGGTGGGCTGGTCTCCTGACCCTGTTCAGCCATGATCCAGGTACAATAGTATAGTTAAAACAGTTTACAGCAGTATAATTCAGAAGAATAATGCAGCTACAGAAAGATTGCATAGTAAGAAATATAAAACATACAGAACAGTGGAAAATGGAACTAGAAAAGTGTATTTGAAGCAAGAATATGTTTAATACATATCACACTGCTAAAAACACAGCACATTAAGCACTTTCATCCCCTTTCAAGTCAGGACTTCTTCAGAATGAATTTCACAAAATGACCAGCTCTTAAATAATCATTTTACTTAATTACTTAACAGTCTAATTAAACAGTTAAAAGACCTTATAAGACAAATGCATGGAATATAATACATCCAAGCATTGCCCAAATCTGTGTGTGAGAGATTGAGTGATGTGTGAGTGACTGTATATATGAATGAGGAAGTAACTGTGTGTGTGACAGATCAGGAGTGAGAGCAATGTGTGAGTGAATGCAGGTATGAATAAGGAAGTGACTGTGTGTGTGACAGATCAGGAGAGAGTGAGTAATGTGTGAGTGAATGCAGGTATGAATGAGGGAGTAACTGTTTGTGTGACAGATCAGGAGTGAGAGCGATGTGTGAGTGAATGCAGGTATGAATGAGGAAGTAACTGTGTGTGTGACAGATCAGGAGAGAGTGAGAGTGATGTGTGAGTGAATGCAGGTATGAATGAGAAGTGACTGTGTGTGAGACAGATCAGGAGAGAGTGGCGTGTGTGACAGATCAGGAGAGAGTGATTGATGTGTGAGTGAATGCAGGTATGAATGAGGAAGTAACTGTGTGTGTGACAGATCAGGAGTGAGAGCGATGTGTGAGTGAATGCAGGTATGAATGAGGAAGTGACTGTGTGTGTGACAGATGAGAGAGTGAGAGCGATGTGTGAGTGAATGCAGGTATGAATGAGGAAGTGACTGTGTGTGTAACAGATCAGGAGAGAGTGAGTAATGTGTGAGTGAATGCAGGTATGAATGAGGAAGTAACTGTGTGTGTGACAGAAAAGGAGTGAGAGTGATGTGTGAGTGAATGCAGGTATGAATGAGGAAGTGACTGTGTGTGTGACAGATCAGGAGTGAGTGAGAGCGATGTGTGAGTGAATGCAGGTATGAATGAGGAAGTGACTGCGTGTGAGACAGATCAGGAGAGAGTGAGTGGTGTGTGTGAATGCAGGTATGAATGAGAAAGTAACTGTGTGTGTGACAGAAAAGGAGTGAGACAGATGTGTGAGTGAATGCAGGTATGAATGAGGAAGTAACTGTGTGTGTGTGACAGATCAGGAGAGAGTGAGAGTAATGTGTGAGTGAATGCAGGTATGAATGAGGAAGTGACTGTGTGTAACAGATCAGGAGAGAGTGAGTAGTGTGTGAGTGAATGCAGGTATGAATGAGGAAGTGACTGTGTGTGTGACAGATCAGGAGAGAGTGAGAGCGATGTGTGAGTGAATGCAGGTATGAATGAGGAAGTGACTGTGTGTGAGACAGATGAGTGAGTGAGAGCGATGTGTGAGTGAATGCAGGTATGAATGAGAAGTGACTGTGTGTGAGACAGAGTGACATGAGAGCAAGCAAGTGATCCTCTGGCAGCAGTTAAGAGGTTGCATAAGGGGAGGGGGTTAGTTATGGGCTAGGTAAGGGTTAAGAGTGTGTGTGTGTGTGTGTATACATGCATGTGTGTGTGTTTACACCTCTCAACTCTCCAGATTTTCCCTCATATTTTTGGTCTACTTCTCATAAAATTGCATTTTTTTCTGACAAATCACTGTCAAATCATTGAGGATTAAATTCAGAAAACAATGCCAGACATTTGAATTTCAGACCTCATACCCTTCTTCCTAATTGCAAAACCTGTTATTCAACTTTCTAACTTTGTAAGAACAATATTTAAAAAGTGTCCCTATTTTGGGGTCTTTGTCCCCCCATTATTTATGGCTTTGTCCAGATTTCTCAAAGAGGTTGAGAAGTATGGTGTGTGTGTTTGTGTGTTATCAGAGGACTTGATATTCCACCCACATCTCTCAACATCTTATATCAAGAAATTTATACAAAGCTATAACTAATGGGGGGACAAAGGCCCCCAAATAGGGACACTTTTTAAATATTTCTCAACAAACTTTGAAAGTACATAACAGGTTTTGCATTAGCATGACTTTTCTGCCCTGTATTAAGTCTGAAACTGAAATAACTGCCATTATTTTCTGAATATAACCTTCAATGATTTGCCAGAAAACCACAATTTTATGAGAAACGGGCCACAAATATGAGGCAAAATCTGTACAGTTGAGAGGAATGGGTTTGTGTACTTCTCTTCTTAGCTCAAGGAATCTGGATAAGCCTAAAATTAACAGGTAACAAAGGCTCACAATAGGAGCATATTTTAAATGATTTGTGTTCTTATGTGCATGTGTGTGTGTGTCACACCCTCTAAACCTCTTAGAGCAAGAAATCTGGACAAAGTCATAAATAAAAGTGGGACACATCCCCCAAAACAGGGAAACTTTTAATAAATATTGCTCTTACAAACCTAGAAAGTTGATACAATAACAGGTTTTGCATTAGCATAAATTTTCTTAAAAGGTATAAATTCTAAAACTCAAATGTCTGTCATTATTTTCCAACTTCAGTCTTTAATGATTTGCCACTACTTTTGCTAGTCAACCATAATGTTATGAAAAATGGACCAAAAATCTGTACAGTTAAGATGTTTGATTTGTGTGCGAGAGAAAAAAGTCCTCATAAACACTGCATTTAACATGCCTTAAACCAGCTATATGTTGATAGGAAGTAAGCATAGCTCATAGAAGTAATGATGCATAGCTACAGTATACAGTACTACTTTTAAGATTTTTTTTATTTGGAAGTGTCTCTAAAACGTTTTATATGTAAAGAAAAGTAAAATAAGTACTAAACAGAGGCAAACATTTGACTAACTGACATTTAATAAGAACCATACACACGTGTTTCGACTTACATACAAATCTGATTTAAGGACAGGCTAAAAAACGGATCTTGTCCTTAACCCAGGGACTGCATGTAAACAAGCAGAGTGTAATACAAAATATTTACATTAGTTTAAAGTGGACCAACCTTCCATAATTCCGTGGCAACAAAGGAGAAGTGGAAAGGAGGGCGGGATAGTGTGACTGAAGCTTATGAAATTAGTTTTGCTTCAGTTTTTATGTTTGCATAAAGTCCTCTCCTGGGATCTCTCCTATTTGGTATCTACTTCTCTGAAGTACAGGCTAACACAGAAGGTCTTTGGCTAACTAAATTCGCAGATGACTGCAAACTAGAAGCCATAATCAAAACTCCTAACGATGTGGACATCCTACAAAAGGGCTTCACTGAGACAGATGCCTGGTGTCAAAGCCATGGTCTCAAGCTCAGTGCTAAAAAGTGTGCATTGTCATCCCCTTTGGTAAAAACTCTGTACCCATGAACTGCCACATAGGCGGTAGTCTACTTAACACTGAAAGTGTGATGAGACCTTGGGACACAGGTGGACAGTAGTCTCTCCTTTGATACTCACATCGCCACAGTGGTCAGGAAATCCTTCTATATGGCACACCTCATCACAAAAGGTTTCTCATCCAGAAAAAAAGAGGTCATTGTTTCCCTCTACTCATCACTCATTAGACCCATTATAGAGTACAATGCCCCTTTTGGTATGTACCTCACAAGACATCTACAACAACTGAAAAGGCTGCAAAAATACCTCACTAAGAGAATTACTGGCCTCAAACAGATGCCTTACGCAGACCGACTTAAAAAACTCCAGCTTTACTCCATCGCATATTGCCTACTCAGAGGCGATTTTGCCTAACATACAAAGCTATGTCAAACCCAGAGCTGTTGGATATGCTCCACTTAAAGAAATCCCAATCCCTCCGAGCTACACACTCTAGGGACCTAAACCTTGTCACCACAATAAACAGAACATGCTGGAGGGATAGATTCCTGTCCCAGAGACTTCCCGTACTTTGGAACAGACTACCTAACTATGTCAAGCAGAGCTCCTCATTAGCACTCTTCAAGAAAAATCTTGATGATTGGATGGGTAATAGGAAATTCACCCCGGGGATCACTTCTGTGGTTCTGCTTGACAGGGGCACAGGAAAATAATTTTCTTGGGTGGCGAAAGCCATGGTACCTTTTTGGCTAGGCTTGTATAGGCCCTAGGGCCAACAGCCTAGCACCTACCTATGAACCTAAGTGCTCCTCTTAGCACTACATTGTACCAAGAATGGACTCCTTGTATAGTTCATATCAGGTTACCTGTACTTGCAACATATTCAAGTATGACTGAATTTTTTTAGCCCTGTTGTTCCTACTACACATGTATTTCAGCCTGTGGACACTAAAAATAGGAACAAAGGCATTGAAAAGTAGATATGTACATCCACCTAAAAATCTGGACATCTGATTAGCATCAAATTTGAATACCAAGTACACATAGTAAACTTCTAGGAGGCCCATACCTCCTTCACATTGAGGGATATACAATCATGCAATGCAATGGTTTATATATATTTTATAAGCATGGAGCAGTTTTCTTGTTTTCCTAACCTCAGTTTTTTGGGCCAGTCAGTTATGCCAAATATGTAAATTAGTACAGGAACAGCATGCTGATTTATAACTTGAACTTTATTCTCAGATGTACAGTTTTCAATATTAATTTTAAATAACCTAAAAATAATCTCTAATAAGCTTTGTTCCTGTTATCTCTAGCTGTACTTCTTGATCTATTCACATATATTTATATACTCCCCTCAAGCTCTTACAGATCCCACTCTTCTCTCAGGGTGATATTTTCCCGATGTTCGAGCTTTCCTGATATAAATGTTGTTTGCACGCATTTATCAAAACCTAATGTCATTTGTATATCATCTGAAAGTTTTAACATTTGCAATGTTCTTTCAGTTGCTTGTCTATCAAACTATACTGTTTTAAATCATCCACAAAAAGTATATGAAATATTGGGAAGTTTGTTTTCTGGCAGTAACGATATAACCATAATCTAGTTTGTTAAGTAAATAAAGTAGTGGTAGCAAAGAATCACCCTGGCATTTCCTTCTTTGGATTTTTATCCTTAGAACTGTAATTTGCCATTTATCATAATTCAGTTGTAAAAAGGTTTGTCATTCCTACCTGTATATTTTGCAATGTTTGCAAAATCTTCAGTGAAGCAGCTGTGCATTTCGGTATTCAGACTCTCAGCCATAAAGGAACGTGTTTTTACCAAGCACAGTTTGTCCCACTGAAAACAGCTCATTGACTTTACCACTGAAAGTCACTTTCAGCAAGGTATGAGGTCGCCCTTTATCCACTGTTGCATAATAATGGAGATGGTATAAATTAATGTTTAGGGGGTCTGGGGGGTTCCTTCAAGTAGAAAGTGCAGGGGGGGCTTGCTCCCTAAAATTATGTTCACTAAATGTGGCTTTTAGCAATTGTTTTTGTTGTTTGACCAACAGATAAAAGACCTTTAGCAAGTAATCATGAATCCAGCCATGAGTATATCTCAACCAGCAACAAGATGTGCAACTGCTTTCAACTTTGTTGATTTGTCCCATTTTTTCTACAGATTAAACAAACATGTACACAGCCTACTATGTTGGGTCATCATTGCTAGCCTTACATATTTTGATTTAAATTCTCCTTAACCATTCTAGCATCAAACCTTGTTCAACATGTGGCTATGCCAGAAATTCTGTATACTTGACACTATACTTGGGCTTTACAACTTTGTTTACTTTTCATCTAGTCCTTTTCTTTATATTCTTTCTTTTGGTTTTTGGCACTTTCAGTTGCTGTTTAATTCTCATCTACTTTCATTCCAACTCCCTTCCAAAACTTTTCTGCTAAACTTGGCCAACATGGTGAAATTTGCCATTTTCCCCACTGTATTCCAGTCCCAGCGCTGGTATATTTAGTTGGGGGGGTGGAGGGACAGCATCGCACCTAGGTGGGTTTGACATAGTGAGTTGTCTGATCAGTCCCAGTTAAAAATTTTGGTGGTATGTAGTTTTGATTTAGTGACGGTTCAGTGTTCTTGTATCGGTAAGTGAAAATTTGTCTACTCAAGTAGCCTCATATATATGTGTGTGTGTGTGTGTGTGTGTGTGTGTGTGTGTGTGTGTGTGTGTGTATATATATATATAGCACACGAAACATGTCCAGCACTATAATAAAGAAACAATTAGTCGGCCGTTTTGGAAGAAAGGCTTTTATTAAGCCAAAAAACAGTGTGCCCCACAGACCGGTTTCGTTCTAACTGAGCGTCATCAGTGTGATACACCAGTATGAACTCATCACGCATATATGCGTGTTACCACATTCACATTTTCTCTCTCTTAAAGAGATACTCGGCAAATACAGCTTAAAGTGAAAAAACATATATTGCAATGTACAATCCATTTTAAAACTGGTATTAAAGATATTCAATACCTTTCATTACACATTATAGAGGACCCCCAAAAAAAACATATCTTATCATTATATTATACTAATCTTAATCCTAAGATTAGAATGCTTATACATAGACACCTACACCAATATATATGTATCTGCATAAATAAACCCAAATGATATTCAATCAAAATATAATAAATACATATTATATGCAGAGATACATACTAATATTGCAAAAATATACATATATAAACATGCATATATACACATTCACACATATATATACATATATATATATATATATATATATATATCTATATACGCCTACATACATATACACATATATAAGAAATCTGCATGTCAACACGCAAAATGCAAAAATACAAAAATACAAAAATGCCAAAAACCAATTTATAGCCCAAAACCTAACTAGCTAGAGATGGAATAGTTACCAATGATCATTCAGACCTGGCTTAAATAAAGCCCCTAAATTTACTATCCATCTACGTTCTTTATTAGTTAATACCTTATGTTTAAGTACATCCCCTTTAATCATATCATTTACTTTATCTATACCAACAAAAACAAAATGAGCTGTAGGATGATTTAAAATGTGCTTGTATAATGCACTTCTCATCCTTACATTTTATATCACTAAGATGGGTGGCAATCCTTTGTTTTAGATGGCACGAAGTTTGTCCGATGTAAAAAGAACCACATCTACACAAAGCCATATATACCACCCATGATGTACTACATGTGATAAAGCATCTAATGTCGTATACCTTACTAGTGTTGGCTGAAGTAAATGTTGTGGTCTTTGACATCAAATTGCAATATTTGCAGTGTCCACAAAAAGTACTTCCCTTCCTAGAAGAATCCAATATGGTGGGGGCAATACCCTTTTTATAATGTGACAAATATTCCCCTAAATTTTTACCTCTCCTATATCCAAACTGGCACCGATTATCCAAAATTGTATGTAATAATGGGTCATTATGTAGAATAAACCAATATTTATCAATGACCTGCTTTATTAAATAAGTATTGGTAGCATATGTGGTGATGAATCGAATATTTTCACCCTTCAGTGTCTGCTTTGGTACATCTACACTATCTTTCAAAAGTAGATCCCTTCCCAGGTTTCTGTTAACATCAAAAGCCTCTTTAATATTACCAGTTTTGTAACCCCTAGTTTTAAATCTTAAAGATAAATCTTTAGCCATTATGTTGTAATCATTTGTATCAGAACAGATAGTCTTAATTCTCCTAAATTGTGCCTTGGGTATGTTCCTAATGGTAGGTAGGGTGGCAACTAGTAGCATATATATATAAATTTTTTTGAAAAAAGGTATAATAATATAATAATATAGCTGTGCCTTAATTGCCTTTAGTTGACAATCACATCCAAAAGTAAGTTCATTGTACTCAACCCCCACAAACTTGAAACTTGAAAATTGTGGAATTAAGATATTCTTTAACTTAAACTCCAACTCTCTCATACACTCCACTCCACACAAACAATCAATCATCTACCGCCACATGACACATGACAAGCTGAAAAAAAAGGGAACTGAGTGTTGTAAATAAATAATTCCTCAGGTAGCCAGTAATAGGGTCAGCTTATATAGGCTAAAAAAGCCCCCATAGTGTAGCCTACCCTAAAGTACCATTTTCATTTATTATTATATTTCATTTGTGCTCAGGACAAAGTTTGTAAAGAAACCAAAAAAAAAGTTCACCCATAGTATAAAGTCTTCTAACCAAAATCCAAATTCTACTATACCACCTGAGGCGCTATACCATGGTAGTCAGTACTGTCTAAATCTAATTGTGTGTTAGTTTAAAAAAGAAAAGATAAATGTAAATCTTCCATCAAAAATCTTCCATCAGGTATCCATCCTGCTTAGCTCTCACCTGCACTAAAAGAGGTTTTAATTTGCTTTCCAGGGTTCTGTCAAGTGGTTCTCATAAAGAACCTCCCTTCTGAAAACTATGGGTCTTAATATGGATAATTTTGATTATGTATTTTATAGGGTTGAATGTATAAATAAATAATGGTAATGTACAGCTGTCAGCCTGCAGCTGTTTAACTGTCTGTGAGTAAATTCACACATCATGCTGCCTGCTAAAATAAATATCAAACAAATTTAAATCAATCAACAATCATACATAATAAATAAATATAAAAAATTAGAATCCCCAACTGTGCTCTGGTGTCATATTCATATATCATGTTTTGTCTTCTGCACCCTGCATTTATCCTTAATGTCTTTAGTAGTGATTTTTTTCTCAAAATTTATTAATATTTCCAAATTCTTCTTTTTCTTTCTTGTATATTGTTTTTAAAATTTTCAAAAATTTTTCAATATTAAGTTTGTTTTAAATTAATTTAATTTGTAATTTTATTTTAACAAGATTTTTACTAAGTATGTAACATTTAAATCATTTTTAGATTTTTAACAACTTAACATTTTAGATGTGTTTTTAACATCAAATTTAGTAAAATAAAATAAAAGATACTACTAAAATTCTTTACATAATTTCACATAAACAGATTAATATATTGATATAAAAAAAAAAAAAAGATAAAGTTTAATCCCTTATTAAGCACATTATATTCAGAATAACTGAACTGGTATTGTTATAGAAAATCATATTATATATCATAGCATTCATAGATATAAAAGAGTGGAAACCAAAAAGTTCAAAAAACCGGCTAACCCCCGACCCCAACCCTCGTCCCTTTAGCTCTGTTTAAGTTTCCGGCCCCTCCCAAAGGGTTGGGATTTTAAAAAAAAAAAAAGGTTCTACCATTATTTGAAACCATTGTTGTCCATTATCAGTACTCCAGAGTATTATTTACTTGGGAGCCTGACCCATCAGTGAGTTACTTTTAGTAGTGTGCTTTGGGCCTTTTTTCTTGGGTTTTTTAGTATTTTTTTTTTTTTCTTTTTTCTTCAAACTTTTTTATTTTCTTTTTCATTTTCGTATAATTCTTTTATCCATTTAAATGTCTTCTTTTCTATTTCTTAAATTATTTTTAAATAAATACAAAGTCAAAGTATCATGCCTCCTCCATAAACTTATAATGCAAGAAATCAAGAAATTCTATTCTTCTCCAATTAAAAACCCTCCTCGATATACATTCAACCAAATTAATTCAATAGAAAGTAAGTAAACATATCAACGAACATATAACCAGTCATCTCATTGTTAAACAACTAATTTTGTGTGTGTCATTTTCGGTTTAACAAACTGAGAATCAAATTTGCCCAAAAAAACCTCTCAGCCACAAACTCAGCCTGCAAAATCTTCAAAACATCACATACCTTTCGACACAATTTTAACAACTTGTTGTGCCACACCATAGAATCTTCTAGACTGCCATTATCACCTGTATTAATCTGCATCATATTCCTGTGCGCCCCTAGAACAGTCACCCGCTTCTGGTAGAGTGAACATCGAAACATCATCTTTATCTTCCGTAAGATGTTGTAAGAAAGATTTAAAATCACGCCCAACTGCCATCCTAGTAGCAACTGTAATCTGCCAAAACCATAAGCCGAATGCCCCAACGCCAAATCACACGTGTAGGTCTATAATCGAAGAAACAGCACAGGACAACAACAAAATATTCAAAAGTTCCAAACCATCCGTGCTCGTATACTTCACAGTGCCCGAGACAAAATACAGCACACCAAACATGTCCAGCACTATAATAAAGAAACAATTAGTCGGCCGTTTTGGAAGAAAGGCTTTTATTAAGCCAAAAAACAGTCTGCCCCACAGACCGGTTTCGCTCTAACTGAGCGTCATCAGTGTGATACAGCAGTATGAACTCATCACGCATATATGCGTGTTACCACATTCACATTTTCTCTCTCTTAAAGAGATACTCGGCAAATACAGCTTAAAGTGAAAAAACATATATTGCAATGTACAATCCACAGATATATAGTGTGCACATATATCTATACATATATAGATATAGTGTGCATATATATCTGTACACACATACATATGTATGTGTGTAACATCACTCTTTATATTGTATAAATGTTGGTAGTTTAAAAGTCATGTTTAGTTTGTCATGTCATTTATCATACAAAGAATAGTCTATCAATGTGGGGATTGATGTCCGTACACATAACAAATTTAAAAGTGAATAGCATTCCAAATGTTAAGGAACAAAAATATATTGGAGTAAGACTTGAAACCTTAATGAACTGCAGTATCCATATTGACTGTCAAATCCACCTAGGATAGATATGACATGGCCAAAATGCATGCAAAAAACACAGAACAAATCCAAGTAACTGAAAATAAATGACTTAAATTTGCTGTGTTTGCAAATACTACCTGACATCATTGTAACTTGTATGAAAAAGCTCACTAGTTACTGATCAATAAGAGAGCCACTTTTCTTCTTATAGGTTCATAGGTAAGTATTAAGCTAGCTAATAAACTTAGCAAACATGTCATCTTAGACTCCTCCTTTCCATATTGTAGAACTTCAACTATGCTTCGATATGATGCAGTTGGCAAATATGTATGCAGTCCCACAAATGAAGAGGTATGCATGCAGCCAATTTTGGGTAGGTGCAAACCTCCTTCAAAGCAAGGGATACATACTCTTGAGCCACACTGTTTTTATAAATCATTTGATAAGCATGAAACGTTTCTCGTTTCCTTGTCCGGGTAATAATATGCTATTTGGAGCTGCTAAATCATACCAAAGCTGTAAGTTAGAACAGGAAGAGTAAATTTATTGTTTAGCTTGGATTTTAATTATATAGGTTAAGATAGTTTTCAATATAAGCTGTACTCTTATGAAGTATTCCTTCCTAAGGTTTGTTCTCATTTGTCTGTGTTTTATTGTTGACCCTTCATCTATTCCCAATCAGTACATTCCCTCCTGTTCAAGTTCATTTATATTGGACTGTTGTACCAAGCTGATATTTTCTTGTTGTTTCCGCTTTCCATTTATAAATGTGACTTTTGCACATTTATAAAGAAATCAAACACTGCTTGCACCACGGACTGCAAAAGCGGTAGTTTTATTATTCCACAGTTAAAACACACGGATTGAGTGCCTTCTTCCCTTTAACAGGGATTTCATCAGAATCAATTACAAAAAGTTGAATTCACCTTTATATATTCACCTCCTTAATTAATAATTAATTACACCATCCCTTTCATTTAGTTTTTTAAAAGAAAAGCACACAATAATCCATGACCATTGTCAAATCCATCCCTAACCCTTAACATACCTAAACTTTATAAAATATTATTAAACAAAACATGTTTTAAAATCTTCTTGTTAAAATTAATATAAACAGAGATTGTAATACCTAAAGTAAAAAAAATAAATAAATGTTTCTATCTTGAAAACCTACAAAAGTACCAATTATAAAATTTCAAATATATTTCCTATGTAAAAAAATTGTGGTAATGAAAAGTAATATTAACCCACCCCTAGAACCTACATTAAACATTATGGAAAAAGCAATTATGGAAGAGATTTATAAACTAAAAGTAGGGGAAAGTAATAAATCTATGAGTTGGAATTTATCAAGTAAAGAATTTGAAGTTTTGTACATGTTAAGAAATGACAGAGGTTTAAGAATAATGCGTCCTGACAAGGGAGGGGGCACCGTTATTTACAACGCTAGCCAATACTCTCAGGACATATTTGAAATGTTGAATGATTCACTGACATACTATCCATCTTCTATAAATGAGGTCAATATTAGTTATAGTCTGATAGATTTCTACCTAGATGAATATTTAAATGAAGGAATGATTTCAGCTGAACTATATGACTTTTTGAAAGTTAAGAACCCCACTGTTGCAACAATTTTTGGTATCCCCAAGACGCATAAAGGATTGGAAAAATTGTCTTTTAGGCCCGTAGTCTCAGGGAGGGGATCCAAAACATACCCCTTTGGAGTTGTGGTAGACAAATGGTTAAAAAAAGACCATTGTTAATGCAGAGCATATAATTAAAGACTCCTGGGATTTCCTAGGAAGGCTAGAAGGTGCATTATGGCATCAGGAGTTACACTTTTTGACCGTGGACATAGCTAATCTGTACACCTCGATTCCTAAATAAGAAGGACTTGAGTATTTTAGATCTAGTATGGTCAACAACACCCCCCTATCTGAGGATAAAAAGTGTTTGATTATGGAATTTATGGAGATTGTGTTGGACCATAATTATTTATTCTTTGAAGGAGAATATTTTAAACACAAAGGTGTTGGGGTATGGGGGCCTCTTGTGCACCCATATATGTGAATTTGGTCCTGCTGGAGTGGACAGAAAGTTTGTTTTTACAAGTGAATATATGGCTCATTTAAAGCTTTATGTTAGGTTTTTGGATGATGTTTTTATTCTTTGGATGATGTTTTTATTCTTTGGAAAGGCCCAGAAAACAAGATTAAAAAGTTTGTTGACTTTTTGAATAGGACCACAGAATTTCTTAAATTTACTTATGCACACAATGAAGGAAGTATTAATTACCTAGATACAGTTATAATAAAGGATGACAAAGGCTTTAGATCTAAAATATTCAGAAAACCCACCTTTAGTAACTCATACCTAGAGTATTCCAGTAGTCACCCTCCACATCAGAAAAAAAGTATTATCAAAGGACAACTCATTTGAGTAGCCCGTATGACATCACACAAAGAAGATGTGGAGGGAGAACTACAAAAAGTAGTAAAACTTTTTCAAGAGAGGTTACCCTAACAAAATGTTGGAAGAAAATCTTGATTATGTTAAAAAAGAATGTGGGGGGGGTTACATTGAAGAAAGAGAAGTTAGGTGGCAAATAAAATTACAAGTTAGTCAAAGCCCCAGGACTAAATGAAATGATATCTATAAAGCCAATATTAAATAGGAAGGCCGTATTATTTAGTTCAATAATTCAATAAATTATTAAAGTATTTTTTTTGGGTTCCAACAACATTTTTTTACATAGGAAATATATATGAAATTTTATTATTGGTACTTTTGTAGGTTTTCAAGATACAAAATGTTTTTTGCCTCTATTTATATCATCAATTTTAACAAGAAGATTTTAAAACATATGCTTTGTTTAATAATATTGTATAAAGTTAAGCTATTAGAGTTTGTTAAGGGTTAGGGATGGATTTGATAATGGTCATGGTTTATTGTGTGCTTTTTGTTTAAAAAAGTCAGTGAAAGGGATGATGTAATTTATTAATTAAGGAGGGGAGTATATAAAGTTGAATACAACTTTTTGTAATTGATTCTGATGAAATCCCTGTTGAAGGGAAGAAAGTGCTCAATCCGTGTGTTTTAACTGTGGAATAATAAAACTACCAATTTTGTAGTCTGTGGTGCAAGCAGTGTTTGATTTCTTTATTAGTGGCATTTTTTTACACTGTTTTTGCTCTTTTTTTACTACTTATGCACATTTATCAAGACCAAGTGCAATTCTTACATCATCTTAAAAAGTTTTAATTATTTTTAGTTGTGTTTACAGATCCTCATCTGATGAGCTGTACAATTTAATAACATCTACAAAAAGTAGAGAGGTCTTTGAAAAAGGTTGTTTTTTTGAAGTTAAACTTTAACTATACCAAAGTCTATTAAGTAAACAGATTAATGGGTTAAGGACAAGACAAAACAGCAGTGATGACAGACTCACCCTGGAATATCCCCCCTTTGAACTTTTATCCCTAATAATAATTTGTCCTTTATCAAGGCCCAGTTGCCAAGTGCTTTGCCACTGTTTTACAGTCACTGCAATGTAACTGCTAAATGTAGGGGTATCTTATACACCTGCAAGCACCCCATTACACTGAATGTGGGATACTGTTGAAGGTTTTTTTTTTTTTTTTGTAAGCTACCTTTGCCATACTCAGATTCTTCCCATTTTTACTTTCTCTGTTATGGCTTTATTTAAGAATAGTATAAAAACTAACTCAGCAATGTACTGGATATATAAATTTAATAAACTAAAGTAAAGCTTTCAGGTTAACAAACCCTTCCTCAGTGCAAATTAAAACAGTTCAATAAATTTCATTTAGAAGCTCAATCCCATAAAAGCACACCCACTCATACACAATATTCAATTAAACAGGTAACATACAATTACTCATACAAAGAATGAATTTAAGCAATCCTGCTTTCATCTAAGAATTGGTTTAAGGCTTGTAGCTTGGCTAATACCTGGTGGGTAGTCAGCTTGTAATCGTATAATCCACTTAGCATTCCTTTTTTTCTCTGATCTATGGTCAATTATTCTGTCCACAAACTAGGAAAAGGAATAAACGAACAAAAATTCAAACATGGCTACAAAAAGCAAAAACCAATAGCAGAACTACTATAATTAAAAAAACAGCATTTATTAAGCACTTTTCGTTACACTCAATGGTGAAACTTCTTCAGATCTGCAGCAATTATCCATTATAATTTTCTTTACACCATTTGTACATCTACTATAGATAATGAGATATTGTAATTTATTATCATCATCAAATAAAGCCATTTGTTCATTTATTGAAGTTTCATTGATATAATATGGCTTAGCTTGGGTCTCTCTCATCCCTAGAACATCAATACTCACATTACTTAGTAGTGTTTCATCATAGCCTGCAACTCTAAATTCATTAATCATTTCATTCATTTCTGTAATGCACCCTGGTATTTAACCTGTGGTTATGTAAAAATTGTCCTATCACAATTCCCTTAAAGATGCACAAAGCATGCATACTCAAAGTATAAATATTTGTTTCTATGTACGGCTTTCTTATGCACAGATGTTTGTATGTCACATCCAAAAATACAATTCTAGTAGATGAAACAGACACAGCAAATGTCAAAAATTGAGCACTGCTATTCAAATAACAAATCAAACCAATTCATCCTGCCCACCCTCCCAAATAAACACATCATCTACAAAGTGTTTAAAGCACACAACCTTTTTTTGAGTAACGATTTGGAGCATTGTACACAAAACCATTTTCCCATTTATCCAATACCAGACTGGCATAAGTATTCACAATGGGTGTATCCATCACAACGCTTGATATCTGGTGGTAAAATTTGTTATTAAAAAAATGTATTTAAGAATAGATAATCCTTTGTTCCATATGACTTTCTTTTATTACCCTTTATTCTATTGTCATGTTTAAATTTTTCTAGATGGCTACAAACTATGTCTGCATCAAATCCAGTATATAACTCTTAAAAGTTTTTTTTTTTGTTAACAAGATTAATGCCTGTTTGTGATAAGAAGACAAGTTATTCTACTCAGTGTTAAACCTTTGTGTAAAAATGTTAATACCTTTAGCCAGAAGTTTGACACTGCATCTGAACCCATGGTTTTCCATTTATGAGCTTAATTTTCTTTTAGTTTCTCAGGTCATAGCTTTCTCCCATGTCCTATCTTTTATGTTAGATCTTCCAACTTCATTTCTTTTAACTATTTCATCCATTCAGAATAGTTATTATGTTCAACAGTATCTACATAAATACCCATTTCTTCTTTTCTGTGATGTTTCTATTGCTTTTTGCTTTACTTTTCATTTCTCTATAAATCATTTGTGTCAACAAATTCCAGATTTTTCTTACTTCTCTTTACATTTACATGCATACCATTTAAGTATTGCTACTTGCATTGATATTTTTAGTTTATTATTGGAAATAGTACATGATAAATTGTAGTCTATCGTAATTCCGGGCATTGATTTTACCATAACTATCTTTGTAAGGATTTTAAAAGATCAGTTTTCTTTTCTATATTCTTTGACAGTAATGCTCATCTTAATTGTTTTACAGTTTACTTTATTTAGTTTTTCTAGGGTAACATTCTACTTGCTTCCCTTTCTTTCATTTGTTGGTCTACATTTTTTGTGGTAACATTTTATTAGTTCAGCTGCATGGTAGTGTATCCTACTTATTTCTGTTATGTTGCATGAATTTCTCTCAATAGTCCTGTTTTACCACATTTCTAACACTTTTGGTCTTATTCGCCTTCAGTAATCTATTTCTTTTATTGATGTCAATATGTCTGTCCATCCCTATATTAAATCAAGCAGCTCTTCCCCTAGATCATTTTCTTTTAGGGTGAGGGCACCCTTCTTTGCTCTCCCTTTCCTGCTCTTTCCCTTTCAGTACAATTTTATCTGGTCCCATCATGTAGCCCATTTCCTGCTCATTCCTTTGCTGTGCAGTTCTAACTGGACTCTGTGCAAGTTTCCTACAAAAGGTTCAGGCGTATCACCCTGTGGTGTATCTTCTTCAGACCCACACTGCTTAATCTATTGTTCCTCCTCCTGGAAACTTATTGGCATATCATGTTGTGATATTACCTGTGTCAGAGTTTCCAAACTAAAGCCTCCAATGCACAGATATAGTCTATCCCCTCAAAATTCTACTTGTTTAATTTCTGCCACTATTCCTATGCCAAGGGCTGTTTATAACACTGAAAACAGCTAACTGACTTTGTCTCGCAAAGTCACTTTTAGTGAAGGCGTGGCATTGCACTTTCTCCACTGTTATGCAGCAATGGAGATGGTATAAATAAAAGTTAGGGGTGCCTTCCAAAACAAAATGGGGAGGAGGACTTGTTCCCAGGCAAGAAAAGCGTGTTTTTCCCCCAGAACATTCCACCTTTGTACTCTATCTTTTTATATGAAATTTACCACATCATGATGCCTTTACCTGTAGTTTTCTTCAAATACTTACAAAACTGCATTTGTTGTACTGATTTTGGCTTTCTTCTCTGCATAAATATCATACTGTATCTGGTCTCATTTTCTTTCCCATGTCTATTTTTCTTTCCATACCTTTAAGATAACCTCTGTTTTTTGTTCCTTTTCCTGTTTTACTTCTGTCACTTCCTTTTCCAGTTGGTCCAAAGTTAACTCATCTAGGTTTTTTTTCTGATCTAATACATTAATGATGTTACATTATCTGTAGTTTTTAACTGGTCTTCATATCTTGTGCAAGTCTTTTTCTTTCATTTTTTTCCCTTGGCACAACAGTAACAGTATATAATCTCTTTCTTCTCCTCAACTGCGCACTTTATTGTCTCTGTGGCTCTTACTTGGGTTAATATATTTTTTGGCTTTGGTGGACTACTTTCTTCTACTACAGAGATACTACTTTCACCCTCAACCTGCTAACCCTGTTGTAGGAATGTTTCATGTCCTGGAACCAGTGCATCTAAGAGTGGGCACTTTTTTGCCCTGTGACCTATCTGTGTAACCATTTTTTTTATCCACCATTTCCATTATATTTAAAATATACTCATAATGAGTGTCTTGTTGGAGAGATTTTCTTGGTCCACCATCTGAAAGTACTCAGCAATATTAAGAATTAATTCAGTTCCAGCAATATCACTCTCCTTTTCTGGCTTATTCCATCTTTCCATTCATATCTTTTTTTTAATCTATCCAAGGCTTTTGGGTTTCCAATATCAAGACTGGAATGGACCCCGTTCCTAAACCAAAGTATGATTAAAGTTAATGAAATTAGTATTGTTTCAATCTTGTCCTGTAATGACTCCTTCTGCAATTCTTATGGAGTTACATGTATCAGTAACTTATCCAAGTAAGATTGTAAATTCTTTATTTACAATTTAGGACAGAGCAACGGTAGTATTGTCACCTCACAGCAAGAGGTTCTTCGTTTTGATTCTCGGCTGGTGTGTGTTCTGTATGGAGTCTGCATGTCCTCCCTGCATTGGTGTGAGTTTCCTCACACATCAAAAGACATGCATCTGGAGTGTTTTTCTCTGGGCTTCCATTGAAAATTGGCTTTGTTCCAAATCAGACTTTCCTAGTTAACAAATGTTAAATAAATAAATAAAATTCATTGCTCCTATTAGCACTGGAATGGTCTGGGTATCATTCTTCCACATTGCCCTTGTTTCTGCCTGCAAATCGTGGTATTTTACGACTTTGTGTCTCTCTGTATGTAAGACACTGTAGTCATTAGGTGTAGTTATTTCACTAATCAATGTTACTTTTGTCATCTTTTCATAGACTAGTATATGCAGTTTTCTTGCGTCTGTTTTATGAACTGTTGGTGATGGTTGATCCTACCGGATATAAACTTCATCATTTTCTATGATGCTTCATGTCTTATGTTTACAGTACTTTTCAGTTAGTTCAGTATTATAACATTTGCACAATCCCCAATGCAACAGTCTTGCCACATTAGTATAACTTTCAGTAGTATACAGTCCTTTTGCCATTAGCACATCAGAACCAGTAACGACATGTGCAACTGCTTCCAATTTTGTTAAACAAAAGCTACATGTCTGTTTCTCCCACATGTTCAATGCACTTTGTAAACCAAGGTCTATATTTGCAACTATATTTATGTATTTTCCAACATTTTTTGCCATCTCCTCCGATCCTTCGACTTGTAGAATTTCTTTTCGCAGATTAAATTGCTTATTGATTTTTATCTTTACTTCTGGTTTGATTTCCATTCCAACTTGATGCAGATATGCTTCTACTAGACTAAGAGGAGAAGTCATCTTAGATTTATTCTCCTCATGTTTCAAAATTTTCACTATGTTTAGTTTTTGTGAGGTCAGTGGATATGTATGCAGTCCCACAACTGCAGATCTACAAATGTAATCAATTTCAAGGAATCCCATACCTCCTTTGGAATGGGGATATATAATCTTGGTATGCACTGATTTTTACAAATCATTTGATGAACATGACGTATCCTTCTTGTTTTCCTGTCTAATCTATCCAACACCTTTTAGAGCCACTCAATCACTCAAAGACTGTAAGTTAGGACAGGAAGAACAAATTGGTTTGTAGCTTGAATTTTGTTCCTAGATGTCAATGCTGTTTTCGGGATTAAAGTCTTCTAAAATATTCGTTATTAAGCTTTATTTGCATTTGTTCATGTTTTACTGTTGATCCTTCATCAATTCCCAAATATTTATAAACTCCCACTTGCTCAAGTTCTTTTATATCACATTCTTGTCCCAAACTGATGTTTTCTTTGTGCTGCAGCTTTCCTGGTTTAAAGATTCCTTTTGCAAATTTATCAAAACCAAATGACATTCTTAAATCATCTGAAAAAGTTTTGACTACTTGCAATCATGCTTTCAGTTAGTCATCTGATGAACTATACAGTTTGAAATCATTGACAAAGAAAAGTCTTTATGCTTTGTTACTTTCTGCCTGCAAATGGGTTAAGGGCAATGCAAAAAAGTAACGGTGACAGAGAGTCACCTTGGAATATCCCCTTATAAATTATTATCCCCGGAATAATAATTTGCCTTTATTGTGGTTTAACTGCATAGTGGTTTGCCATTGTTTCATGGTTACTATGATGCAGTTTATCACTGTAGGGGGTGTATCTTTTACATTTTTAAGCATTGTTTCATCCAGGAATGTGAGATACTGTGAAATACTTTTTTGTAGTCAATCCACGCCATAGTTAGATTCTTCCCCTTTTTAAAGTTCTCCACTATGACTTTAACAGCAAATGATCCTTCATTCCATATGGCTTTTTTTATTGCCCTTTTGTTCTATTGCCATAATTGAGTTTTCTTCTAAATGATTATAAGCTCTGTCAGCCTCAATTCCAGTGTACAGTTTATACATCATCAGAAGGCAAGTTTGGTCTATAATTTTTACGACAGCTTGCACTTTCACTCTTAAGTAGGCACATTGCTTTTCCTGTTAGGCAGGTTGCTGTTTGCTTGGGATGTTCATATAGTTACTACTCATGGATAAATATTCATGCAAAGATGATATTCTTTTAACCAGAAGTTAGGCACTGCATCTGGGCCTGGGATTTTCTAATTAGAGGCTTTTCTTAACCTTGTTTCAATCTCTCTGGCTGTTACTTCATCCAATTTCATATCAATGCCTTTAAACGTCTTTCTTTTTACTTCTTGTATCCATTTAGCATCTTTGGTATGCCCCACAGGGTCTTCATCAATACTTCTCCAAAATGTATCTATTTCTTCTTTTTTTGGTGGTCTTTCAATTCCTTTTATCTTGTTTCCCAATTCACTATAAAAGTTTGTTTGGGTCGTCAATAATTTCCTTTTTTTTACTTTTCCTTTATATTGATCTGTGTATTTTCTAAGTTTTTCCACCTGTGCTGATATTTTTTGTGTATTATTTGTGATAGTGCATGATAAATACTTATCCTTTATAATACTGTGCATTGCTTTTATAACTTTTATCCTTCCGAGTATTTTTGTTGATCTGTTCCCTCTTCTGTACTCTTATAACAGTGACACTTCTTGTCTTAATTGCTTTATAGCTTTTTCTAATCGATACTTCCATGATGGTATTTAATTTCTCCCCCTCCTTTCCCTTACTACCTTGTGTTTTTGGGGTAGAAGTTTATCTGTTATTGCTTCAGCTGCACAGTAATATATCCTGTTTACTCCTGTTATATCACATGGCTCTCTATGCACAGTCCTAATCACTGTGTTCATTTGTTTTATCAAAACTTTTGACTTTTTGGATTTTACTGACCTTCTACAGTCTCTTTCTTTTATCGCTCTTAATATGTCTGTCAGTTTTTAAACAAGCAACTCTTCCCTTAGCTCATTTTCTTCTAAACTGAGGGCACACTTTTTTGTTCTCCTTTTCCTGTGGGTATTCCATAGAAAGTTCTATAGCATCTTCCCGTAGCACTCTCTCTTTAATGTCATCCTGTGTCATACGTTACTCTGTCAGTTGGGAACTCACTGTCCTATCACTCAACAGTGACCACTTCAGAGTTGCCATGCTCCTTCCCTTACTGTCTAGCTTCAAGTGAACCTTGATACTGGTTTCCTGTGGAGGGCTCCAAAATATCTTCATATGGCATATGACCAGTTGCTTCCTGTGCCACTGATTTCTCCTTAATTTGGGTGTTCATTACTCTATCCCACTTTGGTGATTTCTGAATTAGATTTTCTACACTGAATCATTCACTTCACAGGTACTCCATAACCTCAGTTTCTGTTTATTTAACTTCTCCATTACCATGTTTTTTTTCCACTTTGTCTTCTTATTTTTTGTACTATAAAGTTTTCCATGTCCAGATTCCTTTGTGTGTATTTCTCTACAAATATCTTTGGTGTTGCTCTTTCTGTTTTGATTAGTTTTGCATAAATACTACACCATATTAAATGTCTTTTTCTTTCCCATGACCATATTTCTTCTTCAGAGGTCCTCTGATCTTCCTGTTTCTTCGTAGTTTGGGGACTCGTTCCATCATGCTGTGATTGAAGCTGTGTTAGACCTTCTAGACCAAATGTTTCACTTTACAGGCATTCCATAACTACTACTTCTATTTTTTTAACTTCTAATTTAATATTCTTCTTTTCTACATTTCTTCTTTCAGATATTTTTCTTGTGAAATTTTCCATATCTGCATGCTATTGCCTGTATTTCTCTTTGAATATGTTTGGGGCTGCCTTTTTTTTGTACTAATGAATTTGGCTTTTTACTTTGCATAAATATTACACCATATCAAATTTCTTTCTTTCCCATCTCCACATTTCTTTTTTCTTTATACTTTTCAAAAATCTCTAGGTTGTGTTTATATTTTTGCAATTACTCAGATGCCCCTTTTTCAAACAACTCAAAGTTTCTTGGTCTATGTAATGTTTTTCACAAATCTGTTATATTAGTAAACATAAATTTTATTTGAAGCTTCTGACAGTTTTTCTTGTGGAAATATTTTTCTTTCCTCTAATTTCTCTCAATCTTTTTGTATATCTTGTGCCAAGAAACACTGGGCTTTTTGCATAAAACTAACAATACACAATTTCTTTCTTATCCTCAGCAGACCACTATCATTATGGCTCTTTGTTTGTGATTGTTGTGGACAACTGCTTCTTTCTACAATAGGGGGCCCATCCTTCATCTGGGTCTGGCCCCACTGTAGAAATGTTTTCATATTTTGAGGATTCTGTACAGTCATTTTTTTCCAATCCTGGCACCAGCACACCAACCAGGATTGGGTATTTTTTATTTGGGTCTTGTAGCCATCTTTTTTAATTTTTGACCTACTTCTGTCCATGATATACACTATATAAATTACAATTTATATGTCAGTGTAATCTTGGTGAGATTTTATAAAAAAAGAAAAAAGTGTCCACCTCCTGACAGTACTCACCAAAACATGAGGATGAATTCAGTTTCAGCAATACTACTCCCCTTTGATTGCTGACTTTGCATCTCCCATGTGAGTCCTTTCATGTTTTATTAAATTACTCCTTTGTCTGAAACACTTATTGCATTCAGGACATTTATATGGTTTCACCCCTGTGTGCATCCTTTCATGTATTACTAGAGTACCACTTTGTCTGAAACACTTCTTGCATTCAGTACATTTATATGGTTTCACCCCCGTGTGTCCTTTCATGTGATATTAGAGTACTACTGTGTCTGAAACACTTGCTGCATTCAGGACATTTATATGGTCTCACCCCCATGTGAGTCTTTTCATGTTGTACTAGAACACATCTTTGTCTGAAACACTTATTGCATTCAGGACATTTATATGGTTTCTCCCCAGTGTGAACTGACAGATGAGTTTTAAGCTTACTAGCTGTTGTGAATCCCTTACTACATTCAGGACAGTTATATGGTTTCTTCATACTGTGAACTGACAGATGAGTTTTAAGCCTACTAGCTATTGCAAATCCCTTACTGCATTCAGGACATTTATATGGTTTCTCCCCAATGTGAACTGACAGATGAGTTTTAAGCTTACTAGCTGTTGTGAATCCCTTACTACATTCAGGACAGTTATATGGTTTCTCCGTACTGTGAACTGACAGATGCGTTTTAAGCCTACTAGCTATTGCGAATCCCTTACTGCATTCAGGACATTTATATGGTTTCTCTAGAATGTGATTCCTTTTATGATTCAGTAGGCCCCGCCTTAGTCTGAAATACTTACTGCATTCAGGACATTTATATGGTCTCTCCCTACTGTGAATTGACAGATGAGTTTTAAGACTACTAGCCGTTGTGAATCCCTTACTGCATTCAGGACATTTATATGGTTTCTCCCCACTGTGAACTAACAAATGAACTCTAAGGGCACGAGTTGTTGTGAAACCCTTGCTGCATTCAGCACATTTATATGGTTTCTCCAGCATGTGAGTCCTTTCATGTTGTACTAGATCCCCCCTATGTTTGAAACCCTTATTGCATTCAGGACATGCATATGGTCTCTCTCCCCTGTGAGTCCTTTCATGTTTTACTAGAGAACACATTTGTCTGAAACACTTACTGCATTCAGGACATTTATACGGTGTCTCCCCGGTGTGAATCCTTTCATGGACTACTAGTTGGAGCCTTCGTATGAAACCCATATTGCATTCAGGACATTTATATGGTTTCTCCCTACTGTGAACTAACAGATGAGCTCTAAGGTTACCAGCTCTTGTAAATCCCTTACTGCATTCAGCACATTTATAGGGTTTCTCCAGCATGTGAGTCCTTTTATGTCTTAATAGATCCCCCCTTTGTTTGAAACCATTATTGCATACATGGCATTTATATGGTCTCACCCCAGTGTGAACCCTTTCATGTATTACTAGATGGCTCCTTTGTTTGAAACACTTATTGCATTCAGGACATTTCCATGGTTTCTTTTCTTTGTGAGCTTTCTGATGTACTAATGGACTTTGCTGTACTATAGAACTTGGAGCACATTCAGAGTTCATGTTGCAGGTGTATCCTGTACAAAGCTGTGCTACAGCTGTAACAGGATGCTTGTTGGAGCCTTTCAGAGTTTGAACAGCTGTAACAGGATGCTTGTTGGAGCCCTTCAGAGTTTGAACAGAGTGCTGCAGGTTCTCTGTAGGATAACGTAATAGAGATACTCCAAGTGATGGCTGCTGATGCCTGCACATGCTCCATTCTCTGCTCCCATTGCCTATAAACAGATTAATTATTAGTTCTGTATCACAATGATGAAATACAGATTTCATTTTACTAAACAGCACACATGCATTTTCCATGTTAAATATTATGGATTTATTTTCCATTTTAATCATTTTCTGCTGCTATTAACATGATAAAAAGAGCAAAAACAATTCAGACTCATTTTATGAAAAATTAGTCTTATTTATTTATTTATTTATTTTAATTTTGTTTACAGGATGGTCCGACTGGACAAGGTCCATTTACAGCGGAGGCCCGGGGAGAAAAGCTCCAGTTACATTAGGATAACACATTACAGAAAATAAGCATCTAATACAATATGTAGGCAAAATTATCTATTGAACAAGAAATTTCTAGACGGAAGTGAAAAAGAGTAGACATTTGCAATAATATAGAAAAGCAAATTACGTATATATATATATATAGTTAGCAAAGAGCACTGTCAGATTTTAATAGGTACATGTTTTTCATGTAAAATATTTTGAGGAAATATATTTATTGGGCATGAAAAGACAGATAGAAGTTGGATGTAAAGGTAATAGATTGTGGTCTATGTGATACATGGACAGAGCCAAGAACTTGTGAGATGGGCCTTAAGTGAGTTTTTGAATAGAGTGGTGCTAGCTGCAGAAGTCACAGATGGGGGGAGATTATTCCAAGTTTTGGCTATAGTGTGTGAAAAGAGAGATTTTCCTGCTGTATTATTTGCTGAGGTAATAGTGAGGAGTGACTTGTTGGCTGAGCGGAGTGGATGATTTGGAGTGTGGTGGGTCAGTAGATGCCTTAATGCAGGAATTTTATCGGGTTGTTTTAGGATGTTATATGATAGAACAAGTTGGTGATATAGTAGCAACTGTGGCAGTTCTAGCCATTGAAGTTGTCTGAGAGGTATGCAGTGATGGGTTCTAAATGGGGTGTTTTTGGCAAACTTGGCAATTCTGTTATAACAGGACTCAAGTTTGTCTAGGTCAGATTTCCTAATGTAAGTGAGAACTTGGGCTGCATACAGTAGTGTAGATAGGAGATGGGTTTGAGCTAGGGTGACTTTAGCTTGATTAGTTAGAAAGTTCTTTTGCCTGTATAAGGAACCCATTTTTTTGTGCACCTTGTTTATAGTTTGAGAGATGTGGATGTTGAAGTGGAGGTTGTTGTCTATTTCAATGCCAAGGAGCTTGGTGTGAGGCAGGGAGAGATGATAGTACCATTGGCGGAGGAGATGGAGAAGACAGGAGTTGTTTTTGATTTGTTTGGGGTAAAAAGTAGTAGTTTGGTTTTATTAGGATTTAGGATAAGTTGTATGTTAGTTATCCATCTTTCTACTGAGGTGAAGGACTCTTGGGTGAGGTGCTGTAGGGAGGTCAGGGATGGAGCTGAGCATATAAGGGTGGAATCATCTGCATACTGGATTAGTGAGGCATGCAGGCTACTTTTGTATAGGTTATTGGTAAATATTGAGAAGAGAAGAGGTCCTAGTATGGAGCCTTGGGGTACACCAATGGTGGTTGGGAGCAGAGATGATAAAGCTCCTTGCCACTGGACAGCTTGTTGTCGTTCTGATAGGTAGCTTTTAAACCAAGCAATAGTGTTTAGGGTGAAGGCTAGGGAGGTGAGGGTATTTATTAGTATGGAGTGAGAGACCATATCAAAAGCTTTGGAAAGGTCAAGGAATATGGCTGATACGAATCTTTTGTTATTCCTGTGTTGGTTAACTAGGTCTGTGAAGGAGAGTAGGGCAGTGGTTGTACTGTGGTGAGGGCGAAAGCCATGTTGTGTGGGAGAGAGGATATTGTTTACGTTTAGGTAGTGCATGACTTGTGAGTGTATGCATTTTTCTAGTATCTTTGATAAAGGTGACAGAATAGCAATGGGTCGATAATTTGAGAAATCATAGGAGGTGCCTCCCTTATGAAGGGGAATGATATAGGAGACTTTCCACAGATGAGGGATATATGACTCCTGTATAGAGCGGTTGATAAGGATTGAGACTGGGTAGGCTATGGAGTTGGCTGCCATTTTTAGGAAATGTGCTGGTAGGCCATCTGCTGCGAGGGTGGTGGGTTTAAGTTTTAAGAGATGTTTCTTTATTGTAGAGGTTGGGATAGGTGAGAAGGTAAGAGGAGCAGAGTTGTTAGGTGCTGTAGGTATGGGTGTGTAGAAGGTAAGAGGAGCAGAGTTGTTAGGTGCTGTAGGTATGGGTGTGTAGTTATTTTTGGCTAGTTGAGTGGATAATGAGTTAATGGATTTTGTAAAATGTTGGTTGAATTTTGAGGCTATTTCGGTAGTTGTATCTGTGGAGGTTGGTGGGAGAGGGTGTGGTGTTTTTCCTGGTTTTAGTAGGGAGTTAATTGCATGCCAGAATTTTTGTGGGCTGTTGGAGTATTTGTTTTGGATGTTTAGGTAGTAGTTTTGTTTGTCTAACTTAGTTTGCTGTTTAGCCTGGTTTCTAAGATGTTGATAGTTTTGTCTAGAAAGACTAGTGTTGTTTTTCTTCCAGGTTTTCCATGCCTTATCTCTAGATTTTAATAAGGCTCTAGTGGTGTTCGAAAGCCAAGGAGCAGAGTGGACTTTAGTTCTAATAGTTCTTATGGGTGCTATATGGTCAATGACCTTAATGAAAGTATTATTAAAGTAGTCAACTGCTAGGTCTAAGTTCAGGATATGTAGAGGTTCCCAGTTACAGTTATTTAATGCAGTGTTAAAATGTAAAGGATTGACCTTGCGATCATTTCTAACTTGTCTAAAGACAGTAGGTTTGTGTATGTTAGTGCGTCTCACGAGGAGGAATGTTGGGAGATGGTCACTGAGGCTGTCTGGTAGACAACCTGTGTGGTAGTTTTGTTCTGGGTAGTTCACTAATGTCCAGTCTAATATGGATTTCTTTTGGGACTTCTTATCTATTCTTGTAGGTTCTAGAATAAGTTGAGAGAATCCATACAGGTTGATGTGGCAAGTGGGGATTTTAGAGTTGCAGGCTAGCCAATCAGTGTTTAGGTCTCCTAATAAAATAGTCTCTTGTGGTAGGTTGTCTTTTGTCCATTGTAGAATTTCTTCAATTTTAATAATGTTATTGCCTGGAGGGATGTAAGTACAGAGAATATTGACACTTTTTTTATTGTTAAGTAGTAGCATAATTCCTAAGATTTTAGCATTGTCAAATTTTGGTGGTGGGGTTGGCAGAGGTTGTATAGTAAGTGTATTTTTGTATATAATTGCAACTCCCCCTCCCTTCTTACCTATTCTATCTAGTCTCATGATGTTATATCCTGGAGGGAGAAGTTCTTCATTCTTAGTGCTGGGATTTAGCCAGGTCTCTGTTATGGTTAGTATATCAGGGGAGTAGTGGGTTATGAATGCATGTACATGAGTAATTTTGTTAGATATACTGCGAGTGTTAAGGTTTATGATGAGTAGGTCTGTTGTGTGTTTATTTGGGGGTATGATGTTGATTGGTCCTGGATTTGGGTGAATGTCACCAGAGGTAAGGAGGTATTTCTTTAGTAGTATATGACGTCTGATTGCTTGTAGCATATCTATGTAAAGTTTGTTTGGTATCTTTCTAGTGAAAGATGTTAAACAGCACTTGTTGGGTATGAGTACTATTTTGTTAATTTCAAGTAGAAAGGGGATATGGGAAGCTCTTGTGGTCTTTTGTTGGTGTGAAGGGTTGTGTTGTATGGTAGGAAGTTTGGGGTAATGAAATGTATGTGTGGGGACGTTGTGTAGGTTAGGGCAGTGAGGGTACATAGCAGGCATATAAGAAAGGAGAGCATGGTATGTGTCATTGTGTTTGGTTGATAATTTTAATTGGATGAGAGAAGGATAGGTGTTGTGTTTGGGAGGAAAGAAGATAATTAGATTCTGGGAGTGGTCAGGTGATATGGGAGGTGGGAGGAGTGAAGATGATTGGCTGTGTGGAGTGGTCAGGTGATATGGGGTTAAAATAAATCTAGATGTACTGGGGGTGGGTGGGAATTGGGGGTAGGGTAGGGGAGCGGAGTGAGCCCGCAGGGCGAACGGAGCGGGTAGAGACAAGTGAAGGAGTAGTCCAGGAAAAACAATCAGCCAAGCGCTGACTACTGAAGGTAAGTTAGGTGAGGGTAAGTACAGAGATAAGTACTTCAATGGTAGTGAAGTGTGGGAGGATAGGTAGGTGTTGACATTTAAAACTCCAGGGTGAAGTATTTGAGAGGGAGTCTATGTAAGGCAATTTTATATGGGAGCTAGTTGGTCCAGGACTAAGGAAGGAAATACTAAAGGTAAAAAGAAGGGGGCTACAATGATGGAGGTGAAAAAAGAATAGTAGGTAGTCTTCAAGGATAAATAGTGGGTAAAGGCTGCTGGCTGTTTAGGTTTGGGGCATGCTCTATAACCTCGGAAGCAGTAATTACAATTATGATCTTAACTAATAGGTTTCAGGACACCACATACTTTCTTGCTTCCTTTGGTGTGAGGAGACAGAGAAAAGAAGGCAGTATGATGAGACTGCTGGTGTTTGGAAGGGGTCCTTCCTCAACAGGTGGGTAGATTCTGGAGAGTTTGCATTAAAAGAAAATGTGTAGGTGCCTATTATTAATTAAGGCCCTGCCTGAAGACTCAGGAGGACTGCAAGCACTAGCCAACAGTAGGCAGAGTACATGGTATGTAATGCATTAGTACTACTGGAAAATGTCAGTTATCAGAGCAGGTATCAATAGCAACCCCACTAGTAACAAGAACAGATATATGATGTATGATGTAGGGCAGGTGGCAGTCACACCAAGATACAACAGTAAATATCTGCCTCATAATAATTTACATTTGCAAAGGGATAATCTCTACCTTATTAGCATAAATAGGAACTAAACCCTACACTAAACAGCAATACTAACACACTGAATAAGCATTTAACTTCACAGATTCATACAGTATTTATCAATAGAACTGAATAGTCACTAACTCATTAGTACAAATAGGTACTATATAATGGAGGAAAAAAACTCCAATGCTGACACACTAGAAGAGCATTCAAACTTCACAGCTTAATACATTCAACTGGGTCGGCTACTTGCTATTGTGCCCATTTCTAGTTTACTTAATATGAGGAGTACGCTTGCCTTCTAGGGGACTGTAGTGAATAACACAGTTGATATTAGCAGAATTAAAAAATCTATAGCAGTTCACTTTTAGCTGGCCACACGCATTGGTGAATATGCTACTGATATAGAGTTTCTTAAAAATGCTATTGACTACAAAGGGTCTTAAATTAACAGCCTTCCATAGTCAGATAATATTAGCTGGGTTCTGCATGACCTATAAAGTAAAAACATGTACAGAACCACTAGGCTTGTTTGCAATTTAAATGAACATACGCTGTTGTGCTCTAGGATTTAGCCGTTGAGTACCTAGGCAACGGTGGATTAACGGAGCTGCTAGGCTTGCTTACCATGTCTCTGTTTAAGGAACTGTTCGATATCAGCGTTTGGCCATTGTGAACTTGCTAGACGAAATTTGGAGGCCTCCGCAGTTCCACGTGGGAAGCGCTTATTACAAATAGGCGTTACACAATAGCGAAAGAACCCGTACATACAAAGCTAGCGACACAGACCACCTAAATAACAGTTTAAGCACAGTATATTGTTTTGCAGCTATACATCAGGTTAAATTAAGAAAATGCTACAGGTTACTGCTTACCGAAGTCAGAGATGCTGGGACCGCGAAACGGACAGCAGCCAGGGCAAATACCAAGATAATAAAGATGGCGTCCCAAAGGACCAAGGGTATTTATGGGATACGAGGGGATATAAGGCAGGGAGGGGTGGAGAGAAGGTGAACGCAGGTATGGCAGGGAGGGGCTGAGTAGAAAGTAAAGGCTGGTGGATGCAAATGAAGATAGAGGAGCTAGGAATTGAATAGTGTTCTATGAACAGAGGTACAAAACAGTAAATAACTAACAAAAATAATTTGCAAAAATCAATAGTTTTGAAAATATAACATACCAACCCAATCACACCTACAGGCATACCTTTCCACTTTTCCTAATATTTAAAGTCATACTGTAGTTGTACTGTAACTTTGACTCCCATAACATTGTTTAATCCTTTCTTACAAACATTTATAGCATGGGCTTTAAATACAACATTCTAGACTTCCTGGAAGACACAAAAGTGGTCCTTTTGTATTAGCACTGGTTGTCAAAGTTCAAAAAATAAATAAACTGGCAAAACGTGTGACACATGATCAAATAAGAATAGAAATACAAAGCACGTGTGCAACAATGTAACAACAATGTAACAACTGGACACGAAGTACAACGTCATTAATGTATGTAGATTACAGAGCATCGCTTACTAATACAAGTTTACACTGCTAAATTTCATTCAGCCACACGTGAAACTGCCACGCTCTTGCTGCAAAAGGATTTTCGAGGGTGGAAATGAGTAACGTACCTAATAAACTGACGCACTTGAGAAGCATATCCAGAGAAAGCACCACTGTATAACCACATTATCACAGTGGGCATTTGTGTGTTGTCACTGTTGTAGTCATGGCAACATGGAACTCCGTCCCAGGATAAGGTCTGATTTGCAGCCCAAATTTTAGAGAGGTGCACCCTTCCACCTTGGCCAGGCTGATGTCACCCTATGTACCCAACATATATCTGCACATACTTGGCATAAAGGTGACATTCAATCATAAAATCTTTGGATCCTTCATGCCTCTTCATAGATCACTGTCTATCATGATATACAATGCTGCAGAGGAATTTCCCAGAGTTATTAAAGTGAGATTGATTCTCAGTTAGAGCGTCTTCTGTGTAGCAACATGCATGAATGGGCGTTCCTTCATTGAAGGTTGTGCATTAGGCCCGGCAAGCCAGTACGTAAAAATCTACTGCCAATCATTAGCGGACCGGAGTTCCGCTGTGGCGACCCCCAACTGGGAAAAGCCGAAAGACACAAATTAAAGTGAGATCCAGAGAGTTCTAGACTTCCTAAGGAAGAAAGCAGAATAAAAAAATGAAACAAAGGAGGATGAAAGAACATGGGCACTCACCCCAGCCCTAGGTTCCTAAGACAGAGGGGACCAGGACTGCAGCAGTAACCACTTTCAAACATCTCCTGTTATCATAGCCAGCCTTAGGCATAGGCCAAACTAGGCGGCTGCCTAGGGCGCCGCCCTATCAGGGGTGCTTTTCCAGTATTTATTTGCTGTAGGTAGACCAGGATGGGTGCGCTGTGGAACCCTTTTGCCTAGGGCACCAGTTAACCTAAGGCCGTTCCTGCCTGTTATGGTCAGTTTGTTACACAACTGTACTATATTCTTCATGTGGATCACTGCAGCAGTCATAACTTCTAAGAAGTTTGTCAAAGATTATGCTATAATTATTTAGGACAGAAGGGCAGCATTCTTTCAATATAGCAGGAGCAAATAAATCACTAACCATAAAGATAATGTCCATCTGTAGTACTTAAAGGTGTGTACGGAGGACCATGTGCTGCCCTCTAAAATGTCTTGTACACAGACCCCTTTCAGGTAAGCTTTAGTGTTTGCTGGGGATCTGTTGTGTGTGTTCTGACTTTCAGTGTAAAGAACTGTTATGGATATTGTGATGAATGGTAATGCAGGAAATATCCATTTTTAACAGTCTGCTTAGACATGAAGACTTTTTTTTTTCATTACAAGCCACAAACAACTGATTTGTTTTTCTAATGTCCTTGATGTGGTCAATATAAAATCTCAGGTGCTTGTGAATGCCCATTAAGTGCAGAAATATTTCTGCCTTGTTCTAAACTATATGGAGAAATGACTGGTAGCTGGAGAGCTTAGCTTAGCTTAGACTTATTTCCATAATGACTTGTGGGACAGGAAAGAGTGGATTAGCATGCAGAGTCCACGTGTTTTTGTAAAATGCCATTAAAGGTTCCTTTTACATTAAGGCCTGGAGCTATTTGACTCTTTTGGTGAATGTGACTGCAATTAAAAGTGCAGTTATGCAAAACAAAAAGTTGCACTTAATATCACTTCAAATGTCAACAGAGTCACTTTTTCCAACATACATAAGTCCCAGGCTGGAGGCAAGTATTCTGAGGTGCAAAATGTCCTTCCGAAACTGCATGGCAGGTGGTGTGAATGTTAGGAAAGGTCTAGCAGCAGACAAGCAGAAATGGCTGAGAGGTGTACCCTCAATGAGGTGTATTCTAAACCAGATGAAAAAAGTCTGGGGAGGTACAGAAGCACCATACGTACATCCCCATTTTTATGGTACAAGTTCCTCCTTTGGCACCACAGGATAAATCGCTTACATTTCATTAATTATGATCTTCTAGGACTAGACCTCCTAGCTTTCATCATGATTTTTTTGCACCTCAGTGGAGTACATTTGCTTGAAGGCAAGTATAGACATAGGCTCCATGCTTTTATATTCAGGGGGGACAGAACACATACACACTTATCAGAAAGCTGGCATCCTGTGGCAACAGAAATCTCTTCCATGACAGCAGGTAGGAGAATCCAGTGCTTCCTAGCCAGAAAGGAAAGTTACTATAATTTCTGGCCTCTTCTGCTTAATCTTTTGAATGACCCCAGGAAGTAAGGGAACATGAGGGAAAGCATACTGATACAGGCCTCTCAAATTCTGGGAGCATATGTTCACTGCCCAAGTTTGACTGTAAGGTACTCTGAAACACACTGTTTTCAGGCGTTTTCTAAGAGAAGTAAACATCTCAGGAATACCTCATTTGTTAGCAGTTTCTAGGAATGTACCTCTGTGTGGCAACCACTTGTGTGAGCCTGCAGAAGTCCCACTCAGCTCATCCATTTTCCTGTGAGGGTATGTCGGTAGCTGTTAGGATAAACTTGTACTACATAGCTGATCCTAGGCCTGTATATCCAACTTACTCACCTACACACACAGTAGGAGTGAGTTCCTCCATGTTTATGTACTACATCACTGTGGTTTTATCTATAACCACCTTCAAAGTGCCTGACACAGAGTGTTTTCAGCACTCTCACAGCATAAATGTCTACTAACATTTCTTTTATATTCATGTGCATTTTCCTTTTCTTAAGAGTTCCATGTGTCCTGCACATTTAGGTCTAAGGTGAGAATACCCCAGGCCTTGTCCTATTTAACCATGGTTTGGGTTTGGTTGTGACCTGGTCATTTAAAGGGCATCCATTTTTTTTTCATCTAGTTCACCCACCAAACTAATTCCCTATTCACACAAAACACTACCAGAGTTTTTTTTTTTTTTTTGGTAAGGGTTCCAACTACTGACCTTAAAAATTCCTTAGAAGCCACATAATTCCCTCATGTGAAATCTGGCTGGAGGAGCCACATGGATAGCTGAAGTCACATGACCTAGAATCTCAACAGTTTGTCTGGCACACTACTTTATTAAGGCTGTCACATTTTTGAAGAAGAAAGTTACAGCCTCATTTTCTAGGTTGGGAAAATGGCCCTGCAAGGATTCATGTTGTGTAGTGGCCACAGAAATAGTCTTCTGAACAGGACTCAGAATGGACTTTAGGTGATTGAGAGTGAAACATGTGCTGTAAACTCTGCTTTTATACATTCTGTAATATAGCCTGCTTTGCAGCTTTTACTGGTACATTGTTTTAATTGTTATTATCACCTTAAATATAAAAATCAAGAGATTAAGGAATATATTAAAACCAGTGTAGAAAATGTGTCACCTTACAAATCAGACAACTATGTTCATGTGCAATGCGTTTCCACTACTGATGGGAAAAAGAGGGGAATGGAATCAGGGATACAGAACTGCAAGTAAGGGGTTAATGGGGATTTCTGAAATATATATTTTTTTGTTTTTAACATGATAAAGTCCCCACATGGATAGGTCCCACGTTTGCACACCAATTTCAGAGAGCATAACCGCATGCAGCTACTTGAAAAGAAACACTCTGAGAGAATTCGTACAGTTTATCCTTTGCCTGCTGATTATGTGAAACAAAAATGGGACGATGTTTTTTTTCTGCACATGAGAAAACCTTGAAGTATGAAACATACAAGGAGGGATCACATAGACTAGATAAAAAAAAAATGTTAAAAGAACACTGAACTTTTCACCCACGAGGGCAGACACTTAATTCTTAGTGATGACTGTTTAGGGTCTTATTTCTCTTATACCGTCCACGTTTAAATAATGAGAATAATAATAATAATGTGGCATCTTGCTGACACTGCAAATAAGTGGTTTGGTGCTTTGTCCACGCTTACCTATACAGAAGGCTAGGTATACACACAGGTGCTGGGGGAACAATCTGAGGCCCAGCATAGTAAAATGGAAGTCAACCATCAGCTACAGACACATTCATTTCAGTGGGAGGGTAAGTTCGGGGATTATCAAGGTGAGCTGAACTAGAGAAGCACACCCACATACAATCGTTTTTTTTCTGATGTTGGTCAATTGTTGGAAATGAAAATGCATTAAATAAAGCTGTGAAGTACAATACAGGTGTGTACATCTATGTCACATCTGGAAAATAAAACAAGAATATACACACATCTGTTCTGAAAACAAAAAATAAACACACACTTAAAGCAAGTAAAGAATGAAAAAAAAAACAACACACAAATCTTTATATAACAGAGACAAAGGACTTCATGTAAACATGAAGCTTAGTTCTGTAGGTATACATTACGTATGACAGTGCATTGAAAACAATATTAACAGTACAAGCAAGTAACAGAGAAGAAAAAGTATGGCAAAGCAGTTTAGGTCTGTAAGGAATGAATAATAAATCTGCACATAGCTCTGTACAGAACATTAAAATGAAGCCATCTGGATAGGACCACTTTTTGTGGATAATGCTAGAACTTCACAAAATGATCTAATGACAGTTATTCACTGATTATTATTGCTGAGTTCATATGCCATGCAGTAAGATCAGTAATTTCACTCTGATCATCAATACTATTCTTGTGTGTATTTTCCATCAGGGAGCATGTACACTATGGTACCAGCATCTTCGGGATCCCTTGGTCAGGAGATGACACCACCTACTTTTACACTGTAGGGGTTCCCTGATTGTGGATTTATTTATGTAAACTGAGTACCTGTCGGACTAGTGACGTTCATCAGATTTTAATGCCTTTTCAAGAACTAAACGAAGAATAAACAATCTATGAAAACAGACACTAATTATTTAGATGAGAGGAAAATTACATTTGCTAGTTTAATACCCAGTTCTTTATCTGTTTCTGATATTTAGGCACTTTACTTGTTCGTGATCCATATTTACAGAAAATGAGTGGTGGAACTGAGAGGCAAGGACATTTACAGAAATGAATCAATACTTAAAGAGACTGTGTTTAAAATGTTTGCAGTAACCCATAATGAATATGCTATAAAACAACACATAATATATACTTTAAGGTCATTCAGGGTACAACGGGTACAACAGTGACAGGTTCTGTTGGTATTAGATGTAATAACTGAAATGTTTGCTCCTTCCCCCTTTTTAGCACTTTCTACCTTGGCAGTCTTGATGAAAAGCACAATCATGACTGTCATCCAGGTATCCAGTAAAGAGTCTATTCTTAAGTAATTTCTGTTCCCATGCATGTCTGGTAGTCCTTCGAAGATGGGCATGCAATGGGTATAAGAGCTGTAACTTAATGTGCATCTGATAAAAACCCACAGATGACCCCTGCCCCAGGCACAGATGCGTCTATAATGCTTCCCAGTATGTACCTGTCAATTTTAGCAGAATGCTGCCTCATCAAGCAAGATATGCGAGGAGGGGCAGCTTTTTCATTCCCCACCCTTCCCAGTGGATTTCTCCAATGTTCTGTCTGCTGTTCATTCCCAGACCATTTCAGCTGTAGTGAGGGATTTATCATATCTGCATCTCAGAATCAACACATGAACTCATATAGTTTGGAAATGCCTAAAACTTTTACTGTCATGGAAAGTACAGTTGTGTACACTTACCATAAATGTAGATGTTCGAGTGTCTTCACTGTTGCAGTCATGACTGTAGGGTTCTCCCCTGCCGGCAGGCAGTCCTCAGTCGGCCAGAATCCCAAAGTCTGGGTCCGGCGTCGGCTGCTCAGACATGCTCCCTGACGTCAGAGCGCCAGGAGTACAAAGCTGACAGCCGACGCCATGTTCTCCAGTTTTTCTTGCCCCAGATGTCAGGAGTTCCAAAATGAGTAAGATCCCATACCCTTTGCAAATACACCTCAAAAGAAGGGTGAAGAAGGTCACCACAGAAAAGAAAACATAAGAGGGGACAGGAGGGAGGGAAACCCAGACTGCAACAGTGAAGACACTCGAACATCTACATTTATGGTAAGTGTACACAACTGTACTATGTTTATCGTGTTTCACTGTTGCAGTCATGACTGTAGGGTTGAATCCCAAAGCAGAATAAAAGGGAGGAGGTCAAAGTAGAGGGGGCAGCTAAAAGGCCCTGCAAGACAGCAGAAGCAAAGCCTGCCCTAGACTTAGAGTAGAGAGGTAGATTGTAGTGCTTGGAAAAAGTATGCACTGAACTCCAAGTTGCAGCCTCCAAAATGTCTTTGGTAGGAACTCCCCTGAGGAAGGCAGCTGAAGTGGCAGCAGCTCTGGTAGAGTGAGTCCTTATACTCCCTGGGATTTGCTTTCCATGGTGTGAATAGCAAAATCTGATTCCATGAGCAATCCATTTAGAAATGGTCTGTTTTGAAATGGCTTTACCTTGGGAACTTGAAGCATAAGAAACAAATGATTGCTCTGATTTTCTGATGTCCTTGGTTCTGTCCAGGTAAAAACGTAGTTGTCTGTGTACATCCAAGGAATGTAAGATCCTTTCCCCCTTATTTTGAGGACTGGGGAAAAAGTTGGCAAGTGAATAGTTTGATTTAAAGCCACTTTGGAAACCACCTTAGGCATGAAAGTAGGATTAGTCCTTAAAGACACCCTGTCTTGATGAAAAATAATATAAGGTTCCACAGCCATGAGAGCTTGCAACTCCGAAACTCTCCTGGCAGAGGTAAGAGCTAACAGGATGGCTGTCTTCCAAGATAAAAACTTGATATCAGATGGGGCAGCAGGCTCAAAAGGAGGTAAGGTGAGTTTTTCCAAAACATAGTTGAGATCCCAAGCAGGAATGGGTGGAGATCTAGGGGGCCTTAAGTTCTTAGCTCCTCTGAGAAACTGTCTCATGAGCTGATGGGAAAAAATTGGAGAGTCTGTATAATAATGAGCAGAAATAGCAGAGGCATGGATCTTTATGGAAGAGAAAGAGAGACCCTTATGTAAGAGGTCTGTCAGGTAAAGTAAAATGAGAGGAATGTTAGAAATAAGAGGATCAGAATCCTGAGCCTGCATCCAGGAGCAAAATCTTTTCCATTTTCCTGCATAAGATTTTCTAGTGCTAGGACGCCTAGCTTCTAAAATGACATCTATAACCTGCTTGGGTAGGAGAGAATGAATCAAAGACCCTGGATTAACCAGGCCACCAGGCTTAGAGTTTTGACATGGGAGTGCAGAACCTGACCCTGGTGTTGGGACAGAAGGTTCGGAGTCTGTAGTAATACCCAAGGGGGCTCCAGACAAAGGTTTTTCAGTGTTGGGTACCAAAACTATCGAGGCCAATTTGGGGCCAGCAAAATTATCATCTTGGGCTTGTCCTGTTTGATCTTTAACAACACCCATGGAAGAAGAGGTAGAGACGGGAAGGCATACCCAGAGAGGTTTCTCCAACTGAATAATAGTGCATCCACTTTCCAAGCTAGTTCGTGGAATGTCCTGGTGCAAAAAATCTGTAGTTGAGGATTGAGGTGGGATGCAAAGAGGTCTATGTGAGGACATCCCCAGACTGCTGTAATCATCCTGAATATTTTGGTGTCCAGCATCCATTCGTGTGGGTCTGACAGGTTTCTGCTCAGACCGTCTGCCAGGCAGTTTTGCTTCCCTGGTAGAAAATGTGCTTGAAGGTCCAGTTTGCAAGCTAGAGCTGTGTTCCATAGATTCATGGCTAGTCTGCAAAGGGGATAGGAATGAGATCCCCCTTGCTTGTTTATGTACCACATAACTGTGGTGTTGTCTGTCCGTATCAGTAGCTGTCCTGGTTGTAGAAGATTCCTGAGAGCCCAAAGCGCGTTCTGAATGGCTAACATTTCCTTTAAATTGATATGCAGGTGCTTCTGATCCTTTGTCCAAAGGCCCTGCAGACAGTTGCCCTGAAAATGGGCTCCCCATGCATAATCTGAAGCATCCGTGGTTAGTATCTGAGTGGCTGGAGGCAGACTGAAAGGTTTTCCTATGTTTAGAGTACATGCCTTGGACCACCAAAGGAATTCCTTTTGAAGACAAGGCAGGACTGTGATCTGTATGTCTAAACTGTGGCAATGCTGAGACCATACACTTTTTAGATACCACTGCATTTTCCTCATATGAAGTCTTGCATATGGTACGAGAAGGATGCAGGAGGCCATGTAACCCAAAGCCTGCAGGAATTTCCTTGCATATAGCGGAGTTAAAGTTGCCAAGGTTTTGAAAGTTGAAGCCAGCTGTAATTGTTTTTCGGATGTCAGAAATGCCATCTGGGTTGTTGTGTTTAGAAGAGCACCCAGAAAGGTTATCTGTTGTGAGGGTATCAAATTTGACTTTTTTATGTTTACAGTGAATCCCAGAAACTTGAGAAGATTATGAACAAATTCTAGATGCTGGAGTAAGACATCCTTGCTGTCTGCCTGAATAAGACAGTTGTCCAGATAAGGGTAAATTTGAATTCCCTTGAGTCTGCAATAAGCTACTACTGGAGCCAGGCATTTGGTGAAGACCCTGCAGTAGACAATCCAAAGGGCCCCAGGTGGCGGGGGGGAATTTGTAAATTTTTTAAAAAATTTCCCATTTTTTTTTTTTTTTTTTTTTTTTTTTTGTTTTATTATTTTTCTTTTTTTATTTTTTTTTTTTTTTTTTTTTTTTTTTTTTTTTTTTTTTTTTTTTTTTTTTTTTTTTGTATTTTTTTTTTTTTTTTTTTTTTTTTTTTTTTTTTTTTTTTTTTTTTTTTTTTTTTATTTTTTTTTTTTTTTTTTTTTTTTTTTTTTTTTTTTTTTTTTTTTTTTTTTTTTTTTTTTTTTTTTTTTTTTTTTTTTTTTTTTTTTTTTTTTTTTTTTTTTTTAAAAAAAAAAAAAAAAAAAAAAAAAAAAAAAAAAAAAAAAAAAAAAAAAAAAAAAAAAAAAAAAAAAAAAAAAAAAAAAAAAAAAAAAAAAAAAAAAAAAAAAAAAAAAAAAAAAAAAAAAAAAAAAAAAAAAAAAAAAAAAAAAAAAAAAAAAAAAAAAAAAAAAAAAAAAAAAAACAAAAAATAATACATAAAAAAAAACAAAAAAAAAAAAAAAAAAAAAATAAAAGAAAAAAAAAAAAAAAAAAAAAAAAAAAAAAAAAATAAAAAAAAAAAAAAAAAATAAAAAAATAAAAAAAAAAAAAAAAAAAAAAAATTTTGCCAAATTTTTTTTTGATCTCAGGTTGGATGCATATTTAAACTGTAAATGTTTGGGTGTTTCGAATTTCCAAAAGTGGCACACTGAAAGGCCTGCAAAAAAGAGAACCAAATCATGGCTATGAATAAATCCCCAAACCCCTGTCCTAAAAAAATGGTTCAGTGAGATTTGATAAACAATTTAAACTGTGACTTTCCCAAATTAAAGTCAAAAAACCCCTTGACACTTTTGGGGGGGCAATAAATTTAAACCCTGTCTTTACAAACGGGCTAGTTGACTTGTGTATGGCAGAATTAGGACAATCCATGCTGCAAGAAGTAAACCATGCCATCAATGTTTAAACAGATGATGATGTGGCACACGAACATTTAAATGCTCTGGAAACACCTTAGGGGGTTCTTCCCATCCCCAAAAGTTTATGAAAAAATAATACCAGGTGCCAAAAGAGGTACACTATGTCAAAGTTAACTTATTAAATAAGGATTTTCAAGGAATTAAGAATTCATTGTACTCTTTATGGGTGTGATGGGGCTTGACCTATGGAGGTTTTTTGCCTTTGTGTGGATATCCTGAAGAGTCAGTAGTTGTTTTCATACGGGAGATCACCACTTGGCCACATCGGGTATGCCACTACCATTGCCCCGGGACACGGTAAATCCATTTGGCAAGGGGGGATCTACTTTAAAAGGGGTTTATTTTTGATTCAAAAACCCCCCTGTTTTTTTTAACTCAAGGTTTCCATGTTGTGGCACCAATCCCTTGGTGCATCTGTTTATTAACAATATTCATTGGGAGCATTGACTGCCCAAACTGTATCCCCAGACAACGGTTTGGACACAGGATGTGAGTTATTCTTGAATCTTGATTTAAATAAAGACGGGAAAAGGGGCCCTAACAGACACCCCCAAATTCCTGACTTGTCAAGAAAGATTAGGTCATTTCCATTTAACATAATTTTTATTTTTTTTGCGGGTTTTTTACCAGGATAGTCACGGGAAAGTGCCCCCATTTTAAGGGATCCTGGGGAAAAATAAAAAAGGGTTACAATGGTTTTACACCCTTTTTAAAATATTTACAAAAATTTAAATTAGAGGGGTTTTAAAACAATTTTGGAAAAATGGGGCCTTTACAGAAAGCGGGCACAAAAGGAAAATTTCAATTAATAAGTAAGGCAATAATAATTTGAAGTTTGAAACAGACAATGTAATTTTTTTTTTTTAGGGATAAGAAAGTCCTAGTGGAGGGAAGGAGAGATAGTAGTAAATCATAAGGTGTGACTGGTTATGGGATAAAATATGAAATGGGAGATGACTTTCCCATGGGAACAGTATGAAGGATGGGTGCAAGCATTCCCACGGGGATGGGTATAATTGAAGGGGGTCGGACTTTCCCATGGGATACAGATATGAAGGATGGGTGCAGGGGCATTCCCACTGGGATATAGATATAAGGGAGGGGTGCAGGACATTATGGGTGTGTTTGAAGGGGGGTGCAGGAGACCCCCCTTTAGTGAAAAGGGGAGGGTCGGGAGTTCCCACGGGATAGTAATTGAAGGTGGGTGCAACATTCCCCGGGAAGTAATACAAGGATGGGTGAGGACATTCCCAGGGGGTTTATTTTTAAAGAAAATTTTTGGGAAAAAGGAGGGGTGGGACACCCCCTGGGAAAAAAATGAGATAAAATTTTTGAATGTAATGGTTGAAGGTGGAAAACAGGAGGGGGGGATTCCCGAGTCGGGGCAAAGGTAGGAGATTTTTACCAGAAGATTTGGTTTATCAATTTATTAATTTGGTTGTTAACAAGTATTTTCTGGGAAGGGTGAAATTTAAATGCTGGGGAGAAAAGGGGTCAAAAAGGTTTAACAAAGGTTTAATTTTTAATTCAAGATTTTAATTTAGGGGAAGACATTGGGTAGAAATTTTGTGGTAAAAATTTTAGAATTTTTGGTAAAGGTAAATTTTTTTTAAAGGGGAAGAGGATTTAGTTAAGGGTTTTGAAGAGGGGGAAGGAATGGGGAGAGATGATTTTAGTGGGGGGGAAGGAGGTTTGCCCCATATAGATCCTAGTTTTTGTTTTTTTTTTAATTTTTGGGGAAATGTAGATTGAAGGATGGACTTTTAAACACCCATAATTTAGATTGGACAAATTCCAGGGATGGTTATTGGGTTAAAATTTAGGATTAGATTGAAGGAGGGTTTTTGGGGGGAAAATCCATTGGTTTTTTTTTAGGGGATTGAAGAAGGTGGACTTTCCCATGTTAGTGAAAAGGAAGGTTTTGTGAATTTTTTTCACTGGGAAGGATGTGGCAGAACAATGATATTTAAATATGAAGGATTGCGGAGAATGGGATAGAGTTGTGGAAACTTTATGAATATATTAAATCAGGGAAGTAGGGAGTGGGAACTCCATTGGGGTTTTTTAAAAGAGAGGAGGGTTTTTATTTATGTTGAATTAGATGGGAGTGGGAAAACCAGGCGTGAGGAAGGGAAAAGGAGTTAGAGAGTTTGGTTAGAAAAATTTGTGGAAGATAGTTCAAAGGTTTAAAGTGGGGGTAGAAAAATTGCCCAGAGCCCCAGGTTTTACCGTTTCAGGAAGGAGAGGAGGGTGAAAGTCAGCCATTAAACCCATGGAATTGGGGTTTAGAGATTTTTGCTGGGTAAATGGGAGTGTAATGGATGTTTTTAGAAGTTTAGAGATGGGTTAAGATAGAGGGGAAGTTTGTAAATTGTTTTATTGATTTTGTAAGGTATGATGTGCCTTTTTAAAAATTTTGATGTTTTTAAAAGGGGTTGATTAGATTGATGGGGTATCAATTTCACAGTACTGGGAATTGAAAAATTCCGGGGGGATTGGGCTGGTTTAAATTTTGTAGAAGTTTTTAGTAATTTGGTTGGTTTTAGGAAAATTGGGAAGGGGATAAATAAGGGGAAGGGGTAGAGAGATGGAAGTGAAGGGAAGGTTTTGGAACAGAGATGGGAAATGGGGGATGGATATCTGGAGAATGGATGAGTTTGGAATGGAATTATAAAAGGAGGAATTGTGAGCAAAGTCGTTGGGGATTGGGGAGGGTGGGGTTTATTTTCCCGGACTGATAAGGGTAGAAACCCCAGCCCTTTGAGGGGTTTTTTTTATTATTTTTTGGAGTTTGGAGAAAAGTTTTGGATCAGCAGTAATGAGCTTTTTACTTTTTTTCGAGTGTTTTAATTTTGGGGGGAGGGGATTTATTTTTATGGTAAAAGCCCAGATTTGTTTTGTCTATAGCTTTTAGGGTATTTTTGGTTAGAGGGGTGGTTTTAGTTTTATTTTTTAGACTTAGTGGAGAGGGTGATCTAAATTTGGGTTTGAGTTGAAGGGTTAAGATACTAGGGTAGATTTTTAAAACTTTCCAGAATTGTTTTGAGGGCAAAAAAGCTTGGTTAAATTTTTTTTTCGGAGGGTTATTGTTTTGTGCGAGTAAAGGGTTGGGATTTGTGTGAAAGGGGGAGGTGATAAAAGGATTTGGAAGTGTGATGTCGAGAAGAATGGGGGTGAGAGACTAAAAAGTTGAATGTGTAGTAAGTTTTAGAGGGGGGGTTGTGGGTTAATTTTGAGAATTGAAAGGTTAGATCCCTTTGACCAGTGTTATACTGTGGTTGGTGTTTTGCCCACGCTGAGCTTAATAATCCTAGTGTGGATTTATGAAAGGTTTGGTAAACCCGGGATGCTGTGTCTCATACTGTAATGACCTTTTAAGTATCCAACAGAAAAAACAGACAGGAATGAATTAAAATCACACTTCTGTTTACACCGTATTCTTTACCCATAAAAAACCCTGGTTAAAGTGGAGAGTCAGGATGCGTCTATACATGCATGCATCAGGTGCTGTCCCCCCTATTCAGATGGCTGCATGTTGCTATACACCCTTCTATAGGAACATAGTCCATTTGAAGGGTGTGTTGAAGTGTATATCCAACCGTGTCAGGTAAGTTTACATTCCGAGTCATACTACACGCAATTTGTGATGTTGTCACGACCCACTGATTCTGTGTGATAAGCCAAGATGAATGTAGGTGAGACAGTGCATACTGCCTATCTTAATCTGGCCTGGGGTTTAGACATAATCACTCTACTTAGCGATCACTGAGAAACTCTCCCAGCTGGGATTATCCCATTCATCACCATACGGTGAACCAATTGGCTCACTGACAGAACACATACTGTGAAAATTGATTAATCAACCTCTACCAGTAGATCTGTCACCACTGGCATACCCCAAGGATCTGCGTTGGGTCCTTTACTGTTTGAAATATATTTCTCAACAGTCTAGGTTAAAGTATAAGGCCTTTTACTTTCCAAGGTTGTTGATTTTAGCATATTGGGTGCAATCACCAAGTCCACCAATAATGTTAACATACTACAGGAGGGGCTAACATACAAATGATTGGTGCCAAAGCCACACAGTCTACAAATAAATGCAAAATTTGTCATTATTTTGTCCTTCTGCAAAGTGGAATTCCACACTAATTGCAACACTGACAACACTCCCCCTATGCTGAAACCCAGTGGTGCAAGACCATAGAACACACGTAGATATCAATTTGAACTTTGACCATCAAGTGTCCACGGTGGTATGGAAAGGCTACACCATGCACCTCATAAGTCAGACCATCATATCCAGATCAGAGGATGACATAACACTACATTTGAACCTCATCAGAGCACTAATACAGTATAATGCTCCCTTTTGCACATACCACACCAGACACCTACAGTAGCTGGAGAGACCATAGGGGTCTTCACCAAGAAACTGCAGGACTTACAGACCATGCTATAAGTATTTGGTTAGACGAAAAGACCTGTCACTGTAACCTGCATCATATAGGATGAATGACTTGTGCCTGGCCTACAAGCCAGTCTCCAACTCTGCTCAGATGGGAATACTGCACATCCACAAATTAGCTATAGCTGATGACATCAGCAGAGTCTGTTGAGAGGAATATTTTAATAGCAGTGTCCCACATGCTGGTGTAAAGTACTCTCTAATGCCAAGCAAGTGCAAAAATGTGCATGCATCCCAGTTGGCTGCAGTGAGGACAGAACCCCTACCAAAGTACATTGACTGCAGAACTCTGTATTTAAGGCAAGCACCATACCTCAAGCCTGACTTGGAGAGAGTCAGACAGTACTTGATAAGTGAGGACATCAGCAGTGTCTGGTGGGGAGAAAATGGTAAAAGCAGTGTGTCACATGCTGGTGTAACATGCTCTCTCTAATGTCGAGCAAGTTCACACACGTGCACATGTGTCTGCACACAAGCTGACTGCAGGGGGAATATAACCCCTACCTAATTACACAGACTACAGAACTCAGCACTATGGCACAAGTCTGACTTTTACAAGGCTGCAGGACAACTTATAGTGGATGACATCAGCAGTGGATGCTGGAGAGAAAATGTTTGGAGGCTTGCATGAAACAGATAGCGAGCCATGTCCAACTGTCAAGATAATTTAAGTTATGCATGTTATCACACTGATGAATGTGCAATATGTAGCATTTGCTGGTTATGTTCCAATGTGCAGGTATATTTTCAGAGGCAGCTTTACAATCTATATGCAAATATGTGTCCACATTACTACAAGTATCAAAAACTCAATGTGTATTTTCATTTTAAAGGTGTGTGGTATACAACATGACACTTGTTAGTAATTTATGTAGTGTAGTAGATTAATTTGTGAATAAGTATTGCAAGACCAGCATTGTATCACATGGGGGGGGGAGTAACAGATGGCTGCATTGTAAATATGTGCCATTTTGTTAGACAAGGCCTTCATTTTTTTCTGTTTCCACAAGTAGTTTCATGCCATGAAGACTAAATGGACAGTAAACAAAAGTAATACATGCTACATACACTTTGCATAGCATACTGCTGAGCAGTAGGTTTGCGTGATGGTTGGCAAAGTGTTTACACATGCAAGACAATACTTTCCTTGTTTGCATTTAGCTGTGCAGTGTGCAAACACAAGCCACAGTGCTATATTTCTAAAGGTTCTGAGAGTATGAAAAACACTTGCTGCTCAGCTGACTCTGTGGCAGCAGGTGTAAATGTATTGACACATGTTTGAGCCCAGATGATAAAGGGATAAAATCCAGATGTATGCAATACTTTTAAAAAGGTAGTGATAATGCAATGAAATTATACTTTCCATTACATTCACAGTGTGTTACTGTGTGTTGACATAGTGCAGTGTGTTTAAGCAGCATTGCACAGAGGTGACCGCACCAAGAAAGAGTTGTTCAGTATTGGTGAGCGATGCCAAAACTAATTCCAAACATACAGACCAAAAACTGAAGGGCTCCATTTTTTTGACAGTTGTGTGTGACTATATTTTTTGACCAAATTTTAGGTGCTAAAATAGGGTAGACAGGAAAGTGTCAAAATGGGGAAGAACAAACTGAAAGCAATACCGGAATTTGCAGGAAGGAGGTAAGAAAGAACCATAGCTATCCATTCCTTCAGCAGTGTAAAATTAAAATACATGCAGAATATTAGCTGAATTTGGCCCATCATTTCAAAAAAAAAAAAAAAAAAAAAAAAAAGGGATGACAACAACACAATCATGTTGTATAGCCAATTGGACCAAATCAAATACTTCAAGAAGACAGATGCGCGAAATGGAGAGCTATGCATGGGATGATTTTTTTTTGTGGGACAAGTACCTTTTTTTTTTACTTCAGTAAGAGAGGAATGCTGTGTAAGGGATGCTGTGTAAGGGATTTTGGTATTTCTGGGTCGGGTAAGTTGGGTAGATGAGTAAGCAAATGCAAACAGGACAAAAGACAAAACAAAAGGATGGTGAGGGGCACAGAAGACTGTGGGACACCATGATTATAGTGAAGACTCACAAGACTGGGGGACAATGCAAGCTCATGTCCATCACATATGGGGAAAGTAAGAATCTAGTCCTCATCTGCAGGACTGTAATCACTGTCCCTTTACTCTGCTGTCTGCTGGAGTACTTGACATCTCCTCCTCCTACAGACCATGAGGGAAAGCAGCCTCTCCATCTAGTGCAGGTGTAGACAAATGGTGCTGTGCATGACCCTACATACCAACGCTGGCATCTCCTGGCAGGTGATGAAATCTCCACCTCCACCAGTACTGCTGGAGGGCACCATAGGTCCAGCTGCCAGAATAGTGCCTGAGGGCACAGGTAGTGCAGTGGCATCAGAGGCAGTACTGCCAGGTTGGGTCCCAGATGTGCTGGGTGTCAGTGCTGGAGCCAGTGAAGAGGAGACGAGCTGACCCACAGGGGTTCGCTTACCTTGCCGTGAAGCATTTAGTTATCTGTTACAGATGGATGACATGGAGACGTTTTGATGACACATAACAGAAAAAAAATGAAATAAAAAAAGAGATTAAAAACTATTTAATACTAAAAAACTGAAGGAGTGTTCATCCAGTTACTTTAGTAAGTTGACTTCATGTTTTACTGTGTTTTTATTTTGCTTATACTTGTTGATTTGTAGTATTAAATAGTTTTAAACCTCTCTGTGGTAGGCAAGCTTTGCTTTGTTTCTGTTGTTAGATTTTAATTTATGTAATATTATTAAAGAATTCCAGTACTGTATAGTTGCACTTGTATTTGAACCCACAACCGCTGACTATAGTCTTACACTTGGCTCTTAAAGTTTGCTTGTGCTACAGACTTATGCATGTATATTTGTTTTTACAGTTAGGATATGCATGCTTATTTTGTTACTACTGCATAGAAAACAAAAGCATTTTTCTTTAACTTTTAAAGCTACTATGGTGGTGCAGCAGTTAGTGTTGTTGCCTCACAACAAAAAGCTCTCCCGTTCGATTCTTTGCTAGTATGCCTTCTGGGCAGAGTCTGCATGTCCTCCCTGTTGTCATGTGGGCTCTATCCGGGTGCTCCAGTTTCCTCCCAAATTCCAAATAAAGGCAGTACATGGATTACACTCTCTAAAATTGGCCATAATTGTGTGTGTGTGTGTGTGTGTGTGTGTGTGTGTGTGTGTGTGTGTGTGTGTGTGTGTGTGTGTGTAAGTGAGTGGTACAAATGAACTACCATGCCAGGGCTAGCAACCTGGTAGTGTAAACCTTGGCTCAAGATGATTGTCATGGCTGAAGTGACACCCTGACCCCATGTGCAAAATTGGAAAAGGGCTCGAGGATGGATGGATAGAATAATACTTCTCTTGTGCTGTACACATACCACTTGCTTCTCTCAGTCTCTCCAGATGATCATCATGAGCCTGCCTATTTGCCACTATTACAGGATAGCTGCGAAAATAAAAGAGCATTGTACATACCATTCTTACCTATATTTAGCTTTCTATGTAATATACATTCCCTTTGTTAGCATACTTACACAATTGTTGGATTTCGATAGCTTGAATGTCATCCATCCACTGGTTAAGTGTATCCCTCTTTCACCTTTTTAGGTTGTTGAGGTGGTGGTGTCTTTACTCTTCACCAGTGTGGGGGATGGCAGTCACACTGGATACAGCCTTGGCCAGACTATCCCAAGCCTCAGACATTTACTGGGAGCCAGATTACTACCCCTGCAGAAGTCTGTGGCTGTGGTGCTTTACCATGATTCCAATAAATATTCTGCATTCCTGAACAGCCCACCTCTGCAACCTAAATTGAGCAACTTCTTCTCTAACTCCAGACATGTTTAATCCCAAAGCAATAGCAAATAATGATTTCCCACCAATTCCTGTGATTGTGTTTACTGGTAGTGCACAAAGCTGAGCAATGATGCCAACCATTGCACAAACCAAAAAGAAAAGATAAAACTGAAGACCACAGATGAAGAATCCACTTAAAACACCATTTTATTGCACCTCTAGTGCTTCGGCAACCGCCTTCAAGGAGTATAAAACATCACATAACTTATACAGTTTATATACCCTAATACATCTAACAATTAAACAAGCAGCCTAAACCAATTAATCAATAAACATTAAAAAAATACTACTTTCTCATCAGATAAGAAGCCTCCAGTTACATTCCACATTCAGACCCTGAGGAAATAAAGTGTCATATTTCAAAATGAAAATACTTTCTTTATATAACTTCTTTTTATACAAATCCTCAGAAAATACACCCTTCATAATATGTTCTAAGAGAGTGGCTTGCAACCCATTTGGATTAGAATTATGAGCCAGCATAAAATGTTTAGCAACAGGGCTATCTTCTTTATTATTTATACTATTCCTGACATGCCCCTGCAGTCTAGTTTTAAACTTCCTTTTACTTTCTCCTATATATACAAGGTTACACGGACATTTCAACGCATACATAATACCTTCAGTATTACAGCTATATATATTTTTAACCTTAAATACATGGCCATTTATATACTTAAAAGTTGGAACAATGACCATAGGGTGAAGTTCCCAGTCTCTGCATGGTCTTATATTGCAATGTCTCAGTGGGATATTTAAACTGTGTAAGTTATGTGATGTTTTATACTCCTTGAAGGTGGTTGCCGAAGCGCTAGAGGTGCAATAAACTGGTGTTTTAAGTGGATTCTTCGTCTGTGGTCTTCAATGATGCCAACTATGTCTGCACAATGTTAAGTAGAGAGCAACAGTGCCAAGCAGAGAGGAACAGAATTTTTTAAATTGGAAGGTTAATCTGACACTTGACGTTAGTTTGAAGGGTGTCTGCTGCTGTAATTGTAAGGTGATTTAACTTTGCTGACATGCACTGGGGGCATGAATGACTTGACACATATTTGCTTGGCTTTACACACTAATAAAACTGACATTTACACTGTGGGATTCAAACCTGTGCATAAGGGACAAAATATTTTCTTCTACACTGGTGATTTTCCATCTTTGCCACAGAAGAACTGCTTGTCAGACATAGCCATGAATCATTTATAAATACAGATGACAGACTGAGGTGTTATCCGTGTGTGTGTGTGTGGGTGTGTGGGTGTGAGACCTGCCAAGGTCCTTGCATATACATTCACTTGTGTGTGTCTTATTTAAGTGTGAAGGCCATAGTCCAGCTAGCAGAATTATACTTACAATAATATAGTAGACAGTATACCTTCAGTCATACATCTCAACGTTCAAAACACAATAAGGGTGTCTTATCCCTCATAAACATCATTCTTATCAGCTCCACTATGTATAATTATATATAAAATGTGATAAGCAATATTTAATATAATGTGAAAAGGAACAAGATTAAAACTATCTGGAATTTTCTGTATTAGAACTCAGTGTCATGTGTATGGCAGCCCTACTCTTACATTTGTTGCTAAAGGAATACTATATACCACTTATATACAGTTTCCTGTTCATTACTACAAACTAGACTGTCACAACAGTAAAATATACAACACTCCCAGTATTAGAACCTAGGACCATCTGTATTCCATCCCTACACTTACATCTGCCACCACAGGAATAGTTAAACAACACTTGCTTAATTCCCTATTAATTAAGTTGTGTGTGTTAACTGCCTCACAATGCCACTGAGTGTGTTTCTGTGATACCCAATCAGATTAATAGAATGCATCCATTTTGAAATTGCTGAATGTCTGTTTCCTGTCTGCAGGTTATTTGATGGCTTCAGGTGTTGGGGAAGCTTGCTAACCACCTCACAACTTCTTTTAGTGGTGCTGCATGATGGAAAGCAAAAACTGCAACACTGTATCCTTTTTGAACTTTACTCTATGCCCTGTTTAGAGGCATTGTGTCTGCTTCCTGTGTGGGCCAACACTCCAGGTTTGGGCTCTGCTAAGCATCCTGCCAACAAGATAGGCAAGCTAAAGATGGCATTCACTGTATTCCTCCATTTCCCTTATTTGCACTAAGCCATGCACTACTCAAATACTGGCATAAAAATTAGAAAAAGGGAAAATTAGGAGAAATAAAGAAAATAAATCTATTAAATAAACACTACAAAAATTATGTTGGTATATATATGAAATATTTTACACAGGTGTGGATTTGAACTCTCACTCCAATGAACCTTCAAAAACACAGCAATAGTGGCTTATCCCTCTTTGCTACAGAAACAGCTTTACAGCAGATAATGGAAATTATGCATACAACCAAATGCATCACCATCTGCAGTGCTAGCAAGACATACAACAGTTGTTTGTACATTTCTTATTTTCAGATGTAGTACACCGAGTGATCACACAACCATTTATGACTACTGCTTGATATATATGTAGCTCTATCTTATCTCCCTATCTTTGTTGCTCATGCTTGTCTTATCTGACCAGTAATCCAAGACATGCAGTTTGTAAAGCATTCTGTATAACTGTTCTTAAAATGTGGGAGGATATTAAATGGCAATAATATATAGTTGTCAAGAAATGAAGGGGAGGTTGGATGTTACTGAACAGAAACTGTAATGTGTGCTGGTTAGTTACATTCAAAACCTTGGTATAATTACTTCAGTACTTTGCAAGTCTAACCTGGCTAATGCACCCACTGGAGAATAGGGAGTCTGAATTGCTTTTGTGTTTTCCTTCTCTGTACCAGTAATCAATCACAGTAGCAATCCATTAGCAACAGACACTGAGGGAGTGCCTGCATTACATTTACATCTTCTACATGGAGCCAATTATTTTGGGATTCAGAAATTCTAATGAGTTCACACCTCATTTGCATCTTCACCATGTTCACAGCCCTGAATGCACACTATAAAAAGGAACTGTGTAGCTATGGAACCTGAAGGTGAGGAGACTTGCTTATGTGGATAACGCAAACAAAGATATTACTTAGGAATTTATTTGCACAGCAAACAACTGATCTTGATAAGGTATTCTTGCCTTTCTCAGCTATATACTGGATATGCTGAAATGTCACCATGAAAAATATGTTTTTCTATGTTATATATAGCATTTGATAATGCATATATCTCTACTTTTCTTTGTATACATTTCTTAAAAGTATACCGATGGCATAGTGTGTTTGTCAGGGAATTTTACTTTCTGAGATACACAGCCTTACTAACCTTCATCACAAGTGCTAATGTTACAACTGTTTCACACTCTTTAATGGTTATTTTCTTGAAATGTAAATGTCCTACACCGTCAATAATGCAGGGGTGTCAGCCTTCTAAAATGACCCAGGCACACCTCTAGGGGAGTCAGCCTTCTAAAATGACCCAGGCATACCTCTAGGGGAGTGCTGGCTGCAGACAGATAAGACTGGAAATTGCATAAAATGGAATGCTCTGTGGTAAATGTGTACATGTTTCAGAAACAGTTTATGTGATAGCACATAGTAGTTCACTGATGCTTTGTTAGTAAACTGGGTCATTTGCCTCTTTGGGAATAGAGGAGCAAAGTTGCATTTCTATGGTGGCACAAACAAAATTTGCTATTATTACTCTCCCTGTTTTGCATCAAACCTTCCTTTGTGTGTGATTATAATATGGTACAACCACACAATTCCCTTTTTTATATATTTGAATATTTTGGATCTTTTATGTTTCTCCAGTGGGCAATAGTGAAATACTACCTTTTATGAGTTATATCTAAGCAGGACTTTTATTTATGTGATTCTTGTGTATTATCCTTCTTTTGTGTTTTCTGTCAGCTAGCAGTATGGCACCCAGGCATCCCAATCCTGCAAACCCTCCTTCAGTGACCTTGAGAATTAAGTCATTGTAGAAGCATTTAGGTGACATGGTGCCTTTCTGCTTGAGAGGGGATATGGGTATATGTATGTCAGAATCCAAATTTGTCAGCAGATAGTGGCTGATGTGAATGCAGCATGTGGCTACAGCAGGACATATGACAGGTGTATCATACGGTCCCCTAACATGATTTCATCGGCCCTGAGGAGACACCAAATGAAGAGTTCCTGTCCACTGTCCGGGATTCAGACAGCTCAATGGAAAGTGCACAAAAGCATGTCACTGATGTTGGTACTGCAGTTTCAGGGAGGACAAGCATGTCCCAGGAGGAGCTTCCAGGATGGGTTACTTATCTCAATTATTAAATACTTCTTGTACAGTAAAATATTGACTTAAGTTATCTTAAACATTAAATTTCATTTGGGAGGGAATAGTTGTAGACTGATACAGTTAACAACACATTCTGGTTGATTACGCATGGGCTTGGAGATGTTGTGTCATGCAATTTTTAACAGCATCATTAATTGACATACAAAAGGCGAAACGTTTTAGCCCTCTGTATTACTGATCATGGTGATGACTGTGTCCTTACATTTTGCATAACTTCTTCCAGGACCATCCGTCATAGGGAGCCTACAATCATCTGTATATGGTAAGCCAAAAATTTTTATGTCAGTACTGATGAGCAGTTCACAGAAATATTTAGTTTATGATGTGGATGTCAGGACTGTTGCGTGTATTGTTGTACTGTCTATCACAGTGACACCACTGTTAGCTTGTTAGCATATATTGGACTATAGTAGTGCAGGTATTAATTCTTTCCTGTGTTTGTTGCTTATCACAGTTGATCATGACAGTGGAAGTATGGGACTCCTACTTCATGATGGCAGAGTACCAGCAGACTCTGATGAAGATGGCAGTCAAACAGATGTTGAATCTAACACTGACATTCAGCCATCCCCTATAATTCCATCGGACACAACTAGTAGGCCTGTGCCAACCATTCCAGTGAGCTCTTAGTCATTTGACAGGTGGAGGGTGAGACACAACCAGGGTAGAGTGGTTACTGCAGCTTCAGTACATACGGACTCTGGCCATAGCCAATTGTGAGTGAGGTGCCATGAAGGAGGGTTGTTAGGGGTGCTCAGAGGAGGCCTGCTATCCATCCTCCACTTGATCCAGGTAGGTCTTCCCATGTCACTCAATGCATGTTTAGGGCCATCCTGGAGGTACAAGCACATTCCAATAGGTCTTCCAGAGAAATGCTTAGGGCTGTAGATGTGGCACAGGCTAACATACGTGACTGCCTCCACCATGTTGCCGATTCCATGGATCAGATCAATGACATGTTGTAACATGCAGTGCTTATGTTTAACGTCTGCATCCACATGGGCATAGGTCAGCTACTCTGTCTGATGTTAGCTGAAGTGGCTATGCCCAATCATGCTTCCATAGTGGCACTACTTCCACTGCTCCATCAATGGTTGAGGTATCCATGCTCAGATGAGGCAGTCCACATAGTCATGATCCTGGACGTCCTCAAGAGGGGAGTTCATCCAGCAGACATCAGTCGTGCTCAGGTATCAGCAATGCATTTGAGCATGGGAGGGAACATGCCAGTACAACTCCTGGCAGAGCCACTTCTCATGGTCAGGTACAGTGATTAACTGCCACCTCTACCATGCATGGCCACCTCTACCATGCATGGCTCATACCTGTCCAACATACCAAGATGTAGAGCTAGCACAGAGCTTGGCTGTGTTCATGTAGAGACTTACCACACCTGTTTCACCTACAGGACCCATACAAACACACATGCACAACAGTTACATGGTTCAGCCATGAAGCTTAAAGCTCATTCTGTCTCACTGGCTATTTGTTACTTTATCCAAATATCTGCCCGTTTCTACTTTTTACTCACACATACTCACTTACCTTTTTTGTAAGCCTAGGCTTCCTGACTCCACACACTCAACACCCGGTGCAAGTGATGACAACTGTGCCATATCCTTGTTTTCTATATTTTGGATTCAGGGATACGCAAGATTTGTTTCTATAATCAAGGTGCATAGCTAACTTAGTGCTTAGTATACTTGTGTTTGTGATGTTGGTTTGCTAACTGCACTTCTGACATATTTTGGCATTACAATCAAAAAAAAAAATTGTATCAGTATTTTTAATAATCTTCTGATGGTTGTGCAGTCTGAAACTGAAATACGTTTCATGACTTTCTAACCTCATTAATTTTTTCCAGAATGAAAGTATGAGGCCAAACTGAGGACCTTTGGTGACCATCAGTACTTTTGAGATGTTTGAATGTGTGAATCTTTGATGCCTGAGGCCTATTACTTGATAGAGGACATATGTCTTCACACAAGTCTCTGCTGTCACATGTTAAAGTCATTGCTGTACAAATCACCCACCTTTTACTTACTTACATTACGAAGTAACATGCAAGGATATGTCATTCATCACTTACCTTGTAAATCCAGCAGTTGCTGCAGTTTTAGTTTAGGGCTGAGTCTGTCTGATGCTAGGAGTACACAGCCATTACATGGGTGGGTAAAGGTTCCGAGCATTGCCTGGCATCAATGTTATTATATGTATGTGTGTAGGATGAAGGTTTTAGCCCCTTAGGTGGTGGGTGAATTTGAAATGCATGGCCTCTTAACCAACATGAGGGCATATACAGCACACCTACAGCTGCTGGTTCCCCCCTGACTCCTTACCTGTGTGTGGCTGTGGTGACCTTGCCATTGGTCAAGGGACATGTGCCCCATCCCCTTGTTGATCCTGCTGAAAATGTTTTCTCAGGATGATGTTGTGAAGTATGGCACAGACGAAGATTTCAGTACATGTACAGTACTGCAGGGCTCCCTCAGATGTACCTAGGTAGCAGAATCATGACTTCAGCAGCCCAAACTCACGCTCTTATGATATTTATGGTTTGGACATGTTGCCTCATTATGGGATTCTTCAGTGGTTGTGTGCACACTTTTGATGGGCATCATCAGCCATGGTTCCAGTGCATAACCTGCATCCCCCAGTAAATTAGCTCCCACAGAGATACCTAGGCAGTGGAATCATGACTTCAGCAGCCCAAATTCATGCACTTATATTATTTCTGGTTTGAGCATGTGCCTCATTATGGCATTCTTCAATGTGTGTGTGTGCGTGTGTGTGTGTGTGTGTGTGTGTGTGTGTGTGTGTGTGTGTGTGTGTGTGTGTGTGTGTGTGTGTGTGTGTGTGTGTGTGTATCCATTTCTGATGGGCGTCATCAGCCATGGTTCCACTGCATAACCTGCATTCACCAGTAAATGACTCTGTGGGATTTCACCTCTAGTGAACATCTGATACAGTTGGGAGGTATGCCAGATGTGAGTTATGGTAACTGCCTGGGTAGCCAGCACATACATTCAAAAGGATTCACCTAGCATTACACATGAATTGGCAGTTAATGGAGTGGAAACCCTTTCTATTTATGTAGAACCTTCCCTGTTCCCCAGGTGGTACCCTGATTTCTATATGTGTACAAATCTATTGCACCTAGTACTTCACGTTGGTGTGTTACAATGTAGAACTCATGTAATTGTGGCCTTGTCCTCAAGAGTATGGGGAAAATATATGTGGTAACTCACATGATGGAACACAGCATTCAGGAACTGATGGGAGGATCCTGAATGTGGGCAGCTGCGACACCCCCAGGATTTCCCCTGTTGCTTTCTGACAGGATCCTCTGACAGGATCCTCTAGCTATAATTCTAAGTGCTACACATACTTTTATTGGTATTGGTTCCCTTCAGTTTGACCTGGGTCTGAGTCTAGGATGAAAGAGATTGCAGAGTTCCTGTAGTGTGGCTGTATCTACTCTCTAGCAGTCTGCAATTTCCACCTCATACACATTGTGATAAGTTAACCGGGGTTTGAAAAAACTCTTCTTATTGGCCATGGTCTATTAGCAGCAGCATATACTTTAGCCTGTTACATATACACATAAATTAAAGCAACAGCAGTCCCTAACATTTTTTCTGTGTAAACCCCTTTCCATGGACATATTCCAATAGGTTTTGGAATTTGCAGGGAAAACCAGCACTGAATCTACAGGTTTGCATTATATTTTATCAAATAGCACCACCACTTGGATTGGTTGATTAGCATACAATTCAGCTGCTTATGCTGTAATTAGCATAGCACGGGGTTTACAGTGGTTGCACGACTCTACACTATGTAGAACAGCTTGCTGAATACAAAACAGTGCACTAACATGTAGGGTTTATGGAGTCTGCTCTCTAATGTATAAGTAACCTGGTCTATATGCCAAACTGCATGAAAATCATTGTTAATTCAACTTACTAGACAACACAAAGTAGGATTTTTTTATGAGCTATTATTAAAAAAAATAATAATCTTGTCCTACATGTCCTTTTGCTTTCTACCATACTTATTAAATCCCAGTTTAGAGCTATCATTAATTTAAGAATATTTTTTTATATTAAAAAATAAGGTACATGTACAGCCATCCTCAACCCCTAAACACACACACACACATATATTTCATACACAGGCATTTTGCCCAGATTAACATATTTTGAGAGGTTTGCCTTCATTCTTTTACTGTACATATATATTTTCAAAAAAATAGAAAATTTCATAAACATGTATCATTAATAAGCTGTTCACTTACTGTCTGGCTTTTCTTTAAAATTATTCTTGTGTTCTGTTCTGTTTATCGCCTTCTTGTCATTCACTTGCAGTTCAGCATTATCTTCTTTAAGTAGCACTAACAATGCCTCTGGGGGGATCTTGTAACCTACACATTAAAAAAAAAAAAAAAATCATATATATATATATATATATATATATATATATATATATATATATATATATATTATATAAACATGCTTTAAGTATGGAACTGTGGAACACTAAGAGAACACGTTTTAATCTTGTTCTTTGGAAGCATAACATGTGTGTATATATATATATACACACACACACACACACACACACACACACACACACACACACACACACACACACACACATTATTCTTCCAAAGAACACGATTAAAACATGTTCTCTTAGTCTTCCACAGTTCCATACTTAAAGCATGTTTACCAAAAGAATTACAAAGTGCTAGAATAACATAAAAGATTTAATTTGTTCAGGAGTAGCAGAATTTCAGTTTTGTATATATTATTCATATCCAGTTATATTAATTACATTTTAAAGTAGTTCTTTCCTTCTAGCAGTGATTATTGTTTCACTTCAACTTATATTATTTGTTTATTTAAAGTTTGATGATCGGGGAAGTCCACTGGGCCAAGAAGAGCCCGTTTTCAGTGGAGGCCCGGGGAGAAAAGCTCCACAATAATTGCAAGTTACATTTCACATGTTACAAAAGGAAATAGTTCATACAGCTAATTAAACATTTACAGATAAACTCCATATTTGCAATTGGCTTGTCACAATGTTAGAAAAATGAAAAGACATAATTCAATACAGAAATTTCAACATTTACATAAAGTGAATATTTTTGTTATAAACTTAATTGTAGGTTTAACATTTCAAAATATATAGCTACTAGCCATTAGTAGGTTAGGAAAATATTATATATGGAGAGGGTAATAGTATATTTGAGATTGGAGAGTATAGTACAACAAATATTAGAGAGAAAAATTGTTTTTAGTATGGGGAGGGATTGTTTTGTGTGGGATGAAGTAATAGTAGAGGTAGTTGGATTAGTCAGTGCAGGTTGGAATTGGGGGTTAAGTTGGAGCATGGCAAGGGCATTCCCATTTGGAAGAAAGATGAGAAAAGTAGCTGAGATTTGAAATTTGTATGGTTAGGTAGGTTGCACAGGTGTGTGGGGAGAGAGTTCCACTGTTTAGCTAAGGAGTGGAACAGCAGTAGATGGCCAGGAGGTTGTACAGGTTTGTGGACCTGAAAGAGATTTTAGTTTCTGGAGCTGAGTGAGCAGTTGGGAATGTAAGGTTTTAAGAAGTAGCAAGAGCTGGGCAGTTGACAGGTTTAAAGATGAGCTTGTGGGCAATGGTGAGTTGTAGGTAACTGAGGTAGTTGGGTAGTTCAAGCCAGTTGAGGGTGAGGAGGAAGTAGCAGTGGTAGGATGAGTTTTTTTAATTGGTTGCAAATTTGGAGATCTTGTGGTAGCAGGATTCAAGTTTGGACCGAAGGCCAAGATGGAGATTGGTGAAAAGAGGGGCATCTTACATGACAGAGGGGAGTAGGAAGGTGGATGCAAGAGTTTGAGAGGTAGAGGGGCTTAGGAAGTGCTTGTGCCTGTAGAGGACACCTAACTTTTGGTGGATTTCCTTGACTGTGGAGTGGACGTGGGTGTCATATTTTAGTTCTTCATCAATAATGATGCCAAGAAGCTTGGTGCTGGGAAGAATTGCATTGTTTTGGCTCTGTATGGTGAATGTGGTTTTGTCAATGGAGTGTTTGGAAGGGGGGGGAAATTAGTTTGGTTTTATTTGCATTTAGTGCCAGATGGTTAGACTACATCCAGGTTTCTGTTTTGGAGAAGGCTAGTTGAGTTTTTGCTAGGAGCTCAGGAGAAGGCTGAGCAGATGATTGTCGAGTCATCTGCATACTGGATGACAGAGGAGTCTGGGATGGATTGGTGAAAGTTGTTAATGAATAGGTTGAAGAAAAGAGGGCCAAGAACAGAACCTTGTGGGGACAACGTGGGTGGTGGGGAAGGGAAAAATTAAGTTTTTCCATTAAGCTTGTTTGGCATTGGAAAGTAGCGGAAAATGGAAGGTGTGGGAGAATGAGAGTATTGGGATTAATAGGGGGTTTAATGGTTCAAAGCCCTTTACAATCTAAATAGGGGAACGACAAGAAATGAGGCATATAACCAAATAAAAACACAACCCTTAAGAAAAAAAATCCCAAAAAAAGCTGTGTGGAATAAAAATTTTTTAAAAATTACGAAAAAAGGAAAAGGTATAATTGTTTGGGTTGCTTTTAAATAAGATCCATTTCCGTCATTTAAATAATGTTATTCAAATGATGTAATCAATGGACTGTTAATCCATTCTAAAAAAAAGAACGATGAGTAATATGTTATTATAATTTAAATAAAAAAAACCCCTTTAAAAAAAAATTCATATGCATGTGGGGAAATAAAATTAATGTAAGGAATTTTTATTTTAACATGTTAATAAAAGTATAGGATTGTGTGTAAAATTCCATTAAAATAATGCGGTCCCCGTGGTCAAAATGTATTAGTTAATTTAAATTCAGTATATAATGCAATTTAATTTAATAATTTTATGGTGAATTAAAAAAAAATTAAAAAAATAATAATTATATTACTTTAATATAATAATTATAAGGTTTACCTTAAAAAGTTTCATAAAAAATATTGAATGTGTATAAAAATGAGTTAAAAGGGGTTTGTGCTTTGAATAAATGAAAAAAAATAAATTTTATGTATTGATTTAAGGGATGGTTTTTACCCTTTTTTAAAATTGGTGATAAAAGAAAAAAATTAAAGGTAGGTAAAAATCATGAGTGAATACAGGTAAATGTTTAAAATAATTGTTATGAGTATGATATATGAACTATGTGAAAATCTGATAAATTAAATGTAATTATTTAAAAATTAAAAATTTTTAAAAAAAAAATTTTTTTAATTTTTTAAAATTTTTTAGTGTTTATCAAGTGTTTTTTAAATTTAAAAATTAATTATTATAAATTAATTATATTTTTTTAAACTTTTTTAAAATTTTTAATCTTAAAAATAAAGTGGGAAAAATTTTGAAATTTTCAGGGGTTTAAAAAAGGGAAACAGTATGGGCGTAACAAGCATTTTTAAGAAAATTTAGTTTATTGTGATGAGTTTCCTTTTTGTTTTCCCTTTTTTAAAAGAGGGGAAAGGGTGGAAAAGGATAATTTTATCATATTTTCCACCTTTTTTAGAGGAGGTGTAAGATCCAGAAAAGGGAATCTGTTTTCTTACTTTTTAAGAAAAGAATATAGGCAATTTTTTGCAGATTGTTTGAGGAAGGTGGGGGGAAAGTTTGGGTTTCAAAGGGTTTGATTTGAAAGTCTTTTTATGCATGGGGGGGGGGCTTAAGAAAGGATTGGGGGGTGGTTGATGTTGGGGTTGGTAGAAGGGGGGGAAAGGGGGTATAGTTTGTATGCATCATGAAAATGAGGAAAAATGGTGGTGAAGGTAGTTTAGATTTTAAATGGGCAGGGATTGGGTTTTATGGTTTGGTTGGGGGGGGATTAAAGGGTTTGGAATAATGGGTAAAATGGAAAATCATATCTGTGGGGTTTTAGGGAACCCGTCATATTTTAAGCTTTATAAAGTTAAATTGAAAGAAGCGGGGGTTTATTAGTGGGGTTTTTTAACAGAAGGGAGGGGGCAGAAAGGGTATGATGCTAAAATAAATTTAATTTTTAAGGTTTTGGTTGAGGTCCTAATGATTACCAGATGTAATTTTATTTTTCTAAATTTATTAGTTAGAATTGTACAGGTTTTGTGTGGGACGGGCTTCAGAGTTAATAGTACTTCAGTTGATTTGGGATCACAAATATATAGGTTTAATTTTTATATTGGGGCCAGGGGGATCTTTAAGGAGATATTACACGGGGAATATAGAGGGCAGTACATACGGTTTGGGTTTGGATTTTTAGTAAACCTATTTAAATTTACTTTAAAATTGGGTTTTTATTGGGTTGGAGAAATGGGGGGTTAAAATTGCTTCCCCCTCCTTTTTTGTCTTGTATTTGAATGATTTTAAACCTGGGGAGGCTACTTTTAATAGGTTTTCGCCAGGTTTCAAAAAGCTGTAATGTCGGGTGGTTATGGGAACCAGGAAGGGTTAATTTTTTTTTTAGGTTTGGATTAGGGCTTGTAAGCAGAAACATTTGAGTTTTGGGGTTTATTGATGTTAAGATGGGTCCCTTGGGGTGGTTAAGAGTGAGGGGTTTAGTAGAAGAAAATTTTGGGAAAGGGTAGCTTGGGGTTTTGAGATAGGATTTTTGGGCCACTTTGAGGGGCAGGGGTTTGGGGGCTTTTTTTTGAAGAAAAGATTGGGTTAAGGAAAAGTTCATTGAGATGGGTGATTATGGGAAATAGGCTATGGTTTGAATTTTCAAAATTTTGGGGGGAATAAGAAAAAGGGAAAATTTAAAAGGGGGATAGGGAAAGTTTGAACACTGTATGGGGTATTCTGGGGTATGAGATCACAGGTGGGGGGGTTGGGTTTGGTGGTTTATTGGAGATGTTTGGGGAGGATCAGGGGAAATATAAAAAAACAGTGTATGGGTAGATTTCAGGGGAAACTAACAATTGGGGGCTTTTCTTTTGGTTTAATTTACCCATTTGGGTTTTTTTAATTTATCCCAAAGCCTTATGAAAAAAAAAAAAAAAAAAAAAAAAAAAAAAAAAAAAAAAAAAAAAAAAAAAAAAAAAAAAAAAAAAAAAAAAAAAAAAAAAAAAAAAAAAAAAAAAAAAAAAAAAAAAAAAAAAAAAAAAAAAAAAAAAAAAAAAAAAAAAAAAAAAAAAAAAAAAAAAAAAAAAAAAAAAAAAAAAAAAAAAAAAAAAAAAAAAAAAAAAAAAAAAAAAAAAAAAAAAAAAAAAAAAAAAAAAAAAAAAAAAAAAAAAAAAAAAAAAAAAAAAAAAAAAAAAAAAAAAAATTTTTTTTTTTTTTTTTTTTTTTTTTTTTTTTTTTTTTTTTTTTTTTTTTTTTCTTTTATTTTTGTTTTTTTTTTTTTATTTTTTTTTTTTTATTTTTTATTTTTTTTTTTTTTTTTTTTTTTTTTTTTTTTTTTTTTTTTTTTTTTTTTTTTTTTTTTTTTTTTTTTTTTTTTTTTTTTTTTTTTTTTTTTTTTTTTTTTTTTTTTTCTTTTGTTTTTTTTTTTTTTTTTTTTTTTTTTTTTTTTTTTCTTTTATTTTTTTTTTTTTTTTTTTTTTTTTTTTTTTTTTTTTTTTTTTTTTTTTTTTTTTTTTTTTTTTTTGGATTTGATTAAAGAAAAAGTTGCCCTTTAAATTTTGTATTTTAAGTTTCCCTGGTTTACTTGTTTTTTTTTCCCGAAGGGTATGACTATGCATTTTTGGCGTTAACTTCAGGCCATGGCTCTGGCACCAGTTATCCGTTTCTGTGAGGCCCTTCTGGAGGATATCTGTGTCAGATGTGTTTTCGACTATGGCCCAGTTTGCAGTATCTGCAAACTTTGTCAGCCATAACCCTCCTGTGTTTGCTTGTACTTCAGAAAAGTAGATGCCGAACAAGAGTGGACCCAGGACTGAGCCCTGTGGGACACCACTTGTGACAGGCTTTGAGTCTGACATGGCTCCAGCAACTCTGACCCTGTGGGTTCTGTCACTTAGCCAGTTTGCAACCCATCTTGTGATGTATGGGTTTACATTCAAGCTGATGAGTTTTTCGATGATACCTGAGTGGGGTATTGTGTCAAAGGCCTTTGCCAGGTCGAGGTAGGCTGTATGGACTGCCTTTCCTCATCAATGGCCTTCGTGACTGTATCGAAAAAGTCAACCAAGTTTAAGAGGCAGGATCTGCCTTTGACAAAGCCAAACTGGGTTGGATCCAAAGTCTGCAAGTTCCCTATGTCTTTATTTATGAGTTCCATTATGATCCTCTCCATGGCTTTGCAGATAAGGCTTGTCAAGCTAATGGGGCGGTAATTTCCAGGGTCTGTGGAGGCACCGCCCTATGAAGTGGGACCACAGTCACCGTGCGCCACTCCTTGGGTACGTATCCTGAGGTGAGGCTAAGATTAAACAGCTGTCCTAACTGTGGGTTTAATTCCTCGTTGAGTTCGTGAAGCAGACAGCTGGGGACACCATCCGGTCCCATGGATGCTGTGTTTTTTGCCTTAGTGAGGGCAGTTCTCACCTGGGTGTTGGAGATGTTTGGGGGGCTACAATCCTCTGGAATAGATATCTCTCCTTTTGGGGGAGAAGTTTGCACTGAACCTGTCAGCCAGTATGTTGGCAATGTGTGTAGGTTCAGTAATTTTCACATCATTTTGAACTAATTCTGAGCATATCTGGGAGTTTCCTCCTAGGTTTCTAACATAGCTAAAGAAGGCCTTATGATTGTCTTTAGAGTCCTTGGCGATTTTTCTCTCAAAATTTGCCTTGGATGATTTTATGAGAGCTCTTAGTTTTTTACTTATAATGATCAAAGGTGTCTTACCTTTCAAGGATTTTGCTCTATCTTGTAGTAGCTTCCTCCTTTTGTTGTAGAGCTTGTTTATGGCTGGGGTCCACCAGACTGGATGCTTGCCTTTGGTACAGAGAGTCTTAGTTTTGTTTGGGATTGCCTGATCCATGCAGTCCTGTAGGTGCTGGTAGAAGGCATTTGTAAGTGATTCAGCGGTTTGAGTAATGTTTACCACTGGCTCAGGGGCCTTAAAGGAGACCACACTAGTTTTTAGAAGTGTGAAATCGGCTTTTGAGAAGTTTTTCACTGTGGTCTTTTTTGTTTCAGGTGGGGGCGGGATGAGGACCTCCAGCGAGATTAGTTTATGATCTGATCTCACCAGTGAGGGGTATACTTCCGGTGTTGAACATTTTGATCCCATGTTCGTGATGATGAGATCAAGTATGTTTTCTCCTCTTGTGGGGATGGTGACTATTTGTTCCATGGCATTTGAGTTTATGAACTCCAGGAATCTTTGGGTTAGAGTGTTCGGGCTTGAGTAGTGTTCCCAGTCTATATTAGGGTAGTTGAAGTCACCTAGTATGATGGTGTTTGGAGATACATTTATCCCCTCCAATGTTTTCAGGAAGGCCATGTGAGGTTCCTGAGTTTGAGAGGGTGGCCTGTAACATGCTACAAATTGCAGAGCAGTCTTGCCTATGGTTAATTGCACCTGGATGGTCTCCGATGCATCGTGCGTTGCCACCAACCTTGAGGTGTGGGTGTCCTTTATGAATATGGACACCCCCCCTCCTTTCTTGGTGTTGTCCGGATTTTGGGGCCGGAATAACGTGTTAACTGTGTAAGATTACATTTATGATTCAATAGAATATTCTTAACATTGTATAACTGGATGGGATGTTGAATTTCTTCCTTTCTGTGTATACATTCTAAATATGTTACATAAATAAAAAAATTCTTAAAAACATTCTAACTGAACTGCAGCCTATAAACTGCCCACTTGATTCATATAAATGGCAGGAATGTAGAATGAGGCACCAGGGTATGATTTTCCTTTTATTTCTGTATTTGGATGCATTGTGCATTAACTTCCCAGTCACTGAGGACCATTTTAGTCATAAATTAAGCCACAAGGAAAAGGCTATAAATATATATATATATATATATATATATATATATATATATAGTAACTGGATCACTTACTCAGGTAGCAAATAAACACATACGGCACCTCAGCACAGCATTTTAATAATGTACTCATAACCCTCAGAACAAAGACCACTCCTTAAGATGGGACAAGACCTACCTGCTGAAACTAAGGTTTCATAGTTCTCTAGCATCACTTCCTTATAAAGCTCCTTCTCTTGTTTTGTTAACATCTTCATCTCCTCTGCTGAGAAAGTAACAGCAACATCCTCAAAGGATTCTGGAGCCTGTAAAAGACACACGGCGCAATTCATCTTTTCTTTTACTGCAGTCGGTGAAAAATATGCTATTTTCACATAATGCATTCAATGTAAATTCTATTATTTTTTCAGCAGGATAGCACTGGCATTTGTTACCAGTCATGCACTTAAAACAGTAAAACTAATCAGTCATTAACAAGTACAAATTTCTTTTTCACAATTATGCAAGTAACAATGCCTTCATTTCAGAGTTGAAAAACATCCCTTGCTGGTATCTTTCTCTCCTTTACACATTAAGGTCAGTGACAGCAGGGCAGAAAGTTCAAGTTAAAGACATATGTTTAGAAAAAAAAAAAAAGACAGTGACCTAATTTAGGGAACAGGAAACCAGGAAGCAATAAGGGAAGCCTTGAAAGATGGAGAGTAAAAGTGGGATCATAGCCGAGTAAGAATGAAAACTTAGGAGCAGGGATAAGCTGGAGAAGGCATGGGGCTGTGAGATAGTTGAAGCTACTGGAAGAGGACAAACCATGGAGGATTACTTCAGAAATCTACAAGAAATGGTCCAAGATGGCAGTCAAGATGTAGCAGTCACAAGATATCTGCTCTGTGGTGATGGAGAAACCGACTGGTGGAGTTAA
>NC_056744.1:1693690085-1693726655 GCF_019279795.1 Protopterus annectens | reverse complement strand
CCCTCTTTCAACCTTCTAACTTTCATCAAATGCTTAAAGCATACTGACTGGTCTCCTCTAAAAACCCTTCATCTAGATGATGACGTTTCCTACTTTAGCCATTCATTCCTAACCCTTCTCAATCAGCAAACCCCGCCCAACCAAACGCATCAAAACCAATCCCTGCCCATGGTTAAAAATACTAAACTAGCCTTGCAGCCAGCCATTTTTCCTCATTCTTCATAGACTGCATAGCTAAACTATCAGCCTCCTTTCCACCCCCCTCCTCTACCACCACCCCAATCATCAACCATCCCCCACATCCTTCTGCCTCAAGCCCATCCCCATAAGCACTAAAAAAAGACTTCTCCTCAAACTCAAACCCTGTTGCAATGCACCCGACAACTTTCCACCCACCTTCCTCAAACAATCTGCAGACAACATTGCCTATCCCATCTCTATTCTTATAAACAGATCCATAGAAGAATCAGATGTCCCTTCTATCTAGTGCCATGCTTACATCCTCCCTCTAAACAAAGGTGGCAAAAATACTGATACCACCAACTTCATGCCTTTTGCCATCCTTTCCCCTCTTTCTAAAATACTAGAGAAAACAATACAGGCACAACTCATGGCACAACTAACACTAAATTTCCTCTCCCCTACCAAACACTGCTTCCGCCCTGGTCACAGCACCATGACTGCCTTTCTTTCCTTTCTTGAAACCATAAGCCTCGAACGCAATTCAGGCAAGTTCTTATCCACACTATTATTTTTAAGATTAAAAACTTTAGAAAGATAGTTTATATATATATATATATATATATATATATATATATATATATATATATATATATGAAACGCACATTGATAAACACTATAATATTTTAAAATAATTAAAAAAAAAATTTTTTCTTACGAGTTTTAAATATTTTATGTATTTTGAATATAATAATGGTACATTTAATATTATGCATGTATTTGTCACATAGTTCATATATCATACTCTCTATAGACAATGTAGCTTGTTCGCACATTTACTCGTGTATTCACTCTATGTATTGTGTGTGACCTGACCTTGTAGATCATTTTCTTATATATACACACATTTAGGTTAATTAAACAAGGGTAACAACCATCCCTATGAAGTATGACACATACATACATTTATTTTACTTATTTACTTTTCATTTAGTTCAATTTTAGCACATATATCCTCTTCACACATACATTTTTATATACACATATGCAATATGTATTTTATGAAACATTTTAAGGCCTACAACCTTATAATTATTCATCATTAAATGTAATCATCACATTATTATTTCTTTCCGAGTACGATCTTTCTGTTTCTCAGAGGTCGGTCACCATAAGGAACTTAGTTACAACGTACTGCATTGCATTACTATACTGAATTTAGAATGTAACAATAGATACATTGTATCGGACCACTGGGACTCGCATTATTTTAATGGAATGTTTACACAGCAATCGCAATATACTCTGTTCATTAACATGTTCAAAGGGTAAAAAATTCCTAATACATTAATTTTATTGTCACCGACAGCTGCATCATGAATTGTCTGTTTCTTAAGGGTTTGTGTTTGGGTAGTTTAAGGATTCATAATGGAACATCAGTTACAATGCATCGTTCTACTTTATTTTAGAATGGATTAACAGTCACATTGTATTACATCATTGTGAATAACATTATTTAAATGACAGGAAATGACGATACTTCAGTTTGAAAAAGTTTGGCATAGCCAAACGAAAGCGCTTACTACCAATTTTCCTGCTTTTCGTAATCTTTTTAAACAAGTTGGGTTTATTCCACTACAGCTTTATTTGGACTTAATAAATTTTTCTTCAGCCAGTTCGGACTGTGTGTTTTTCGTATTTGGTTTATCAGTGCTCTCATTGTCTTGTCGTATTCACACTATTCCTAGATCTGTCAAAGGACTTTGACACCATCTCACACACCCTACTTATATCCCAACTCTCCACTCTACACCTCTCTCCCATCACCATTGCCTGATTTTCCAGCTACTTGTCCAACTGCCAACAAGCTGTCCAATGGAAAACTTCAACCTCCCCCTTCCTTCCCACACACCCACAGTTGTCCCACAAGGTTCTGTTCTTGGCCGTCTTCTCTTCAACCTATTCATTAACAACTTTCACCAGTCCATCCCAGACTCCTTTATCATCCAATATGCAGATGACTCAACAATCATCTGCTCAGCCTTATCCCCCTCCGAGCTTCTAGCAAAAACCCAACTAGCCTTCTCCAAAACAGAAACCTGGAAGCAGTCTAACCATCTGGCACTAAATGCAAATGAAACCAAACTAATGTTTTTTTCCCCTACCCAAAACTCCATTGACAAATCCACATTCACCATACAGAGCCAAAACAACACCCTCCTTGAAATTGTTCCCAACACCAAACTTCTTGGCATCATTATTGATTAAGAACTAAAATTTGACACCCACATCCACTCCACAGTCAAGAAAATCCACCAGAAGTTAGGTCTCCTCTACAGGCACAACCACTTCCTAAGCCCCTCTACCTGTCAAACTATTGCATCCACCTCCCTACTCCCCTCCCTTATGTAAGGTGCCTCTCTTTTCACCAATCTCCATCTTGGCCTTTGGTCCAGACTTGAATCCTGCTACCACAAGATCTCCAAATTTGCAACCAATTCAAAAAACTCATCCCACCATTGCCACTCCCTCCTCACCCTCGGCTGGCTTGAACTACCCAACTACCTCAGTTACCTACAACTCACCATTGCCCACAAGCTCATCTTTACTGCTGTCCCACTCCTTAGCTAAACAGTGGAACTCTCTCCCCACACACCTACGCAACCTACCTAACCATACAAATTTCAAATCTCAGCTACTCTCTCATCTTTCTTCCAAATGGGAATGCCCTTGCCATGCTCCAACTTAAACCCCTCCCCCCTCATTCCACCCTGCACTGATTCATCCAACTACCTCTACTATTACTTCACCCCACCCAAAACAATACCTCCCCTACTAAAAACTATTTTTCTCTCTAATATTTATTGTACTATACTCTCCAGTCTCAAATATACTATTCCCTTCTCCATGCATAATATTTTCCTAACCTACTAATGGCTAGTAGATATATATTTTGAAATGTTAAACCTACAGTTAAGTTTATAACAAAAATATTCACTTTATGTAAATGTTGAAATTTCTGTATTGAGTTATGTTTTTTCATTTTTGTAACATTGTGACAAGCCAATTACAAATATCATGGAGCTTATCTGTAAATGTTTAATTAGCTGTATGAACTATGTCATTTTGTAATATGTGAAATTTAGCTTGCAATTATTGTGGAGCTTTTCTCCCTGGGTCTCCACTGAAAACGGGCCCTTCGTGGCCCAGTGGAATTCCCCGGTCATCAAACTTTAAATAAATAAATAATAAATATAAGTTTAAGTGAAACAATAATCACTGCTAGAAGGAAAGAACGTCTTTAAAAATATATTTCATGTAAATGGATATGAATATACATGCAAAACTGTAATCTACTACTCCTGAACAAATTAAACATTTCATATTATTATACTTTGTAAGTGTGGAACTGTGGAAGACTTAAGAGAACATGTTTTAATCTTGTTCTTTGGAAGAATAACATGTATATATATTTTTTAACGTGTAGGTTACAAGATCCCCCCAGAGGCATTGTTAATGCTACTTAAAGAAGATAACACTGAACTGCCAGTGAATGACAAGGAGGGGATGAACAGAACAGAACACAAGAATAATTTTAAAGAAAAGCCTGACAGTAAGTCAACAGCTCATTAATGATGCATTTTTATGAACTTTTCTACTCTCTTTAAAATACTTTGAGGAAAATGGTAGAAAATATATGTACAGTAAAAGAATGAAGGCAAAAGTCTAAAAAAAATGTTAATCTGGGCACAATTCGTGTGTGTGTGTGTATGTATATGTGTGTGTATATATATATATATATATATATATATATATATATATATATATATATATATAAAATGTGTGTGTTTGTGTGTGTGTAGTGGGTTGAGGATGGCTGCACATGTACCTTATTTTTTAATATAAACAAATATTCTTAAATGAATGATAGCTGTGAACTGGGATTTAGTAAGTATGGTAGAAAGCAAAAGGACATTTAGGACAAGATTATTATTTTTTTTTTTAAAGCTCATAAAAAAAAATCCTACTTTGTGTTGTCTAGTTAGTTGAATTAACAATGATTTTCATGCAGTTTGGCATATAGACCAGGTTACTTATACATTTAGAGAGCAGATTCAATAAACTCTACATGTTAGCGCACTGTTCTACATAGTGTAGAGTCGTGCAACCACTGTAAACCCCGTGGTATGCTAATTACAGCATAAGCAGCTGAATTGTATGCTAATCAACCAATCCAAGTGGTGGTGCTATTTGATAAAATATAAAGCAAATCTGTAGATTCAGTGCTGGTTTTCCCTGCAAATTCCAAAACCTATTGGAATGCGTCCATGGAAAGGGGTTTACACAGAATGTTGGGGGCTGCTGCTGCTTTAATTTATGGGTATTTGTAACAGGCTAAAGTCTATACTACTGCTGCTCGTAATAGACCATGGCCAAGACGAAGAGTTTTCCGGTTAACTTGTCACAGTCTGTATGAGGTAGAAATTGTAGACTGCTACAGGGTAGATACAGACACACTACAGGAACTCTGCAATCTCTGTCATCCTGTACTTAGACCCAGGTCAAACTGAGGGGAGGCAATACCAGTGGAGACTAAACTACATGTAGAACTTAGAATTATAGCTACAGGAACCTTTCAGAGAGCAACAGGGGAAATGCTGGGGTTGTCACAGGCATCCACATCCAGGATCCACCACCATTTCCTTAATGCTCTGCTCCAACATGCGAGTGACTATATTTATTTTCCCCATACTCTTTGAGGACAACGCCACAATTATGCAAGAGTTCTACACTGTAACATACCACCCTGAAGTACTGGTACAACAAAGTGTACACACACACAGATCAAGGTACCACCTGGGGAACAGGGAAGTTTCTACTTAAGTAAAAAGGGTTTCAACTCCATTAACTGCCAAGGCATGTGTAATGCTAGGCGAATCCTCTTGAATGTATGTGCTGGCTACCCAGGCAGTTACCATAACTCACATCTGGCATACCTCACAACTGTTCAGATTTTCACTACAGGTGATATCCCACAGGGTCATTTACTGGGGGATGCAGATTATGCACTAGACCCATGGCTGATGACACCCATCAGAAATGCACACACAGCTGCTGAAGAATGTCAAAATGAGGCATCATGCCCAAACCATAAATATCATAAGAGCATGTGTTTGGGCTGCTGAAGTCATGATTCTGCTACCTAGGTACATCTGGGGGAGCCCCGCAGTACAGTCCATGTACATGTACTGAAATCTTCACCATCTGTGCCATACTTCACAACATTATCCTGAGAAAACATTTTCAGCAGGATCAACAAGGGGAAGGGGCACACATCCCATGACCAATGGCAAGATCACCGCAGCCACACGCAGGTAAGGAGTCAGGGGGGAACCAGCGGTTGCAGCTGTAGGCATGCTCAATATGCCCTCATATTGGTTAAGAGGCAATACATTGCAGACTTGCCCACCACCGAAGGGGCTAAAACCTTCATCCTACACACACATACATATAGTAACATTGATGCCAGGCAATGCTCGCAACCTTTACCAACCCATGTAATGGCTGTGTACTCCTAGCATCAGACAGACTCAGCCCTGAACTAAAACTGTAGCTACTGCTGGATTTACAAGGTAAGTGATGAATGACATATCCTTGCATGTTGTTACTTGGTAATGGAAGTAATAGATGGGTGATTTGTACCGCAATGACTTTAACATGTGACAGCAGAGGCTTATGTGAATACACGTGTCCTCTATCAAGTAATAGGCCTCAGGCATCAAAGATTCACACATTCAAACATCTCAAAAGTACTGATGGTCACTGAATGTCCTCAATTTGACCTCATACTTTTGTTCTGGAAAAAAAATTAAAAAGAGAGGTTAGAAAGTCATGAGACACATTTCAATTTCAGACTGCACAACCATCAGAATATTCTTAAAAATACTGATACAAAAAAGTTTTGATTCTAATACCAAAATATGTCAGAAGTACAATTAGAAAAACAGCATCACAAACACAAGTATAGTAAGCACTAAGTTAGCTATGCACCCTGAGCATAGAAACAAATCTTATGTATCCCTGAATTCAAAAGATGGAAAACAAGCACAGTTATCATCACTTGCACTGGGTGTGTGTGTGTGTGGGGGCAGGAAGCCTAGGCTTACAAAAAAGGTAAGTGAGTATTTGTGAGTAAAAAATGGAAACTGGAAGATATTTGGATAAAGTAACAAATAGCCAGTGAGACAGAATGAGCTTTAAGCTTCATGGCTGAACCATGTAACTGTTGTGCATGTGTGTTTGTATGGGCCCTCTCGGTGAAACTGGTGTATAAGTCTCTACATGAACACAGCCAAGCTCTGTGCTAGCTCTACATCTTGGTATGTTGGACAGGTATGAGCCATGCATGGTAGAGGTGGCAGTTCATCACTGTTGTACCTGACCACAGGAAATGGGTCTGCCAGCAATTGTACTGGCATGTTCCCTCCCACGCTCAAATGCACTGCTGCTACCTGAACATGACTGTTGTCTTCTGGGTGAGCTCCCCTCTTGAGGACGTCCAGGATCATGATCCTGTGGACTGTCTCATCTGAGTGTGGACACCTCAACCACTGATGGAGCAGTGGAAGTAGTGCCACTATGGGAGCATGATTGGGCATAGCCACTTTAGCTAACATCAGATGGCATAGCTGATCTATGCCCACGTGGATGCCATCCCCCTCCCAGTAGACGTTGAATATAAACACTGCACGTTACAACATGTCCTTGATCTGATCCATTGAATTGGCAGCATGGTGGAGACAGTCACATATGTTAGCCTGTGCCACATCTACAACCCTAAGCATTTCTCTGGAAGACCTATTGGAATGTGCTTGTACATCCAGGATGGCACTAAACATACTTTGAGTGACATGGGAAGACGCACCTGGATGAGGTGGAGGATGGACAGTAGGCCTCATCTGAGAACCCCTAACAACTCTCCTTCATGGCACCCTCACCCACACTTTGGCTATGGCCAGAGTCAGTATGTACTGAAGCCACAGTAACCACACTACCTTGATTAAGTGTCTCACCCTCCACCTGTCAAATGTCTGAGGGCTCACTGGAATGGGTTGACACAGGCCTACCTGTTGTGTCCGATGGAATTACAGGGGATGGCTAAATGTCACTGTCAGTGTTAGATTCAACATCTGTTTGGCTGCCATCTTCATCAGAGTCTGCTGATACTCTGACATCAGGAAGTAGGAGTCCAATACTTCCACTGTCATGATCACCTGTGATAATAAGCAACAAACACAGGAAAAAAATTAATACCTACACTGCTGTAGTCCAATATATGCTAACAGTGGAGCCACTGTGACAGACGGTACAACAATACACACAACAGTCCTGACACCCACATCACAAACTTAATATTTCTTTGAACTGCTCATTAGTACTGACATAAAAATGTTTGGCTTACGATGTACAGATGATTGTAGGCTCCCTATGATGGATGGTCCTGGAAGAAGTTATGCAAAAGGTATGGACATAATCATGACAATATCGGTCATACAGAGGGCTAAAACTTTTTGCCCTTTATATGTCAATTAATGATGCTGTTAACAAGAAATGCATGACGCAGCGTCTCCAAGCCCATGTGTAATCAACCAGAATGTGTCAACTGTATCAATCTACAACTACCCCCCAAAAAGAAATTTAATGTTTAACATAAGTTAAGTCAATATTTTGCTGTACAAGAAGTATTTAACAATTGAGATAGGTAACCCTTCCTGGAAGCTCCTCCTTGGGACATGCTTCTCCTCCCTGAAACTGCAGTACCAACATCAATGACATGCTTTTGTGCACTTTCCATTGAGCTGTCTGTATCCTGACAGTGGACAGGAACTCTCCTCAGGGCCGATGAAATCATGTTAGTGACCGTATGGTACACCTGATCATATGTCCTGCTCTGGCCACATACTGCATTCACATCAGCCACTATTTGCTGACAAATTTGCATTCTGCCATACATATACCCACATCCCCTCTCAAGCAGAAAGGTACCATGTCACCTAAATGCTTCCACAATGACTTCATGTTAAGGGTCACTGAAGGGGGGGGGGGTTGTGGGACTGGGATGCCTGGGTGCCATACTGCTAGGTGACAGAAAACACAAATGAAGGATAATACACAAGAATCACATAAATAAAAGTTCTGCTTGGATATAACTCGTAAAAGGTAGTATTTAATTATTACCCACTTGAGAAACATAAATGATCCAAAATATTCAAATGTATAAAAAAGGGAATTGTGTGGTTGTAACATATTATAATCACACACAAAGAAAGGTTGGATCCAAAATAAGGAGAGTAACAATAGCACATTTTGTTTGTGCCAACATAGAAATGCAACTTGGCTCTTCTATCCCCAAACAAGTAAATGATCTAGTTTGCTAACAAAGCATCAGTGAACTACTACAAGTGCTATCAAATAAACTCCTCCTGAAGCGTGTACACATTTACCACTGAATATTCCATTTTATGCAATTTCCAGTCTTGTCTACCTATAGCCAGCACTCCTCTAGAGCTTTGCATGGGTCATTCTAGAAGGCTGAAACCCTTGTGTTATTGACAGAGTAGGACATTTACATTTCAAGAAAATAACCATAAAAGAGTGTAAAACAGTTGTAACATTAGCTCTTGTGATGAAGGTTAATAAGGCTGTGCATCTCAGAAGGTAAAATACCCTGACAAACGTGCTATGCCGTTGGTATACTTTTAATAAATGTATACAGAGAAAAGTAGATAGAGAGATAGATATGCATTATCAAATGCTATATATAATGTAGAAAAACATTTTTCATGGTGATATTTCATCATGGCCATTATATAGCTGAGAAAGGTAAGCATACCTTATCAAGATCAGTTGTCTTCTGTGCAAATAAATTCCTAAGTAATATCTTCTTCTGTGTTATCCACATAAACAAGTCTCTTCACCTTCAACTTCCGTAACTACATGGTTCCCTTTTTATAGTGTGCATTCAGGGCTGTGAACATGGTGAAGATGCAAATTAGGTGTGAACTCATTAGAATTTCTGAATCCCAAGTACTTGGCTCCATGTAGTAGATGTAATGCCGGCACTCCTTCAGTGCCTGTTGCTAATGGATTGCTACTGTGATTAATTACTGGTAAAGAGGAAAACACAAAAGCAATTCAGAATCCCTATTCTCCAGTGGGAGCATTAGCCAGGTTAGACATGCAAAGTATTGAAGTAATTATACCAAGGTATTAAATGTAACTAACCAGCACACATTTCAGTTTCTGTTCAGTAACATCCAGCCTCCCCTTCATTTCTTAACAACTATATATTTTTGCCATTTAATATCCTCCCACATTTTAAGGACAGTGATACCGAATGCTTTACAGACTACATGTCTTGGATTACTGTTCAGATAAGACAAGAATGAGCAACAAAGACATGGAGATAAGCAGAGCTACATGTATGCAAGCAGTAGTCTTAAATGGTTGTGTGATCACTCAGTGCACTACATCTGAAAATAATGTGCAAACAACTGTCATATGTCTTGCTAGTACTGTGGATGATGATGCATTTGTTTATATGCACAATGATTCCCATTCTCTGCTGCAAAGCTGTTTCTGTGGCAAAGAGGGATAAGCCACCATTGGTATGTTTTGAAGGTTCATTGGAGTGAGAGTTCAAATCCACACCTGTGTAAAAATATTTCATGCATACCAACATAATTTTTGCAGTGGTGTTTATTTAATAGATTTATTTTCTTTATTTCTCCTAATTTTCCCTTTTTCTAATTTTTTATGTCAGTATTTGAGTAGTTCATAGCTTAGTGCAAATAAGGGAAATGGAGAGAAACAGCGAATGTCATATTTAGCTTGCCTATCTTGTTTGCAGGATGCTTAGCAGAGCACAAACCTGGAGTGTTGGCCCACACAGGAAGCAGACATAATGCCTCTAGACAGGGTGTAGAGTAAAGTTCAAAAAGGATACAGTGTTGCAATTTTTGCTTTCCATCATGCAGCACCAAAAAGAAAAGTTGTGAGGTGGTTAGCAAGCTTCCCAACACCTGCAGCCATCAAATACCTGTAGACAGGAAGCAGACATTCAGCAATTTCAAAATGGATGCATCTTATTAATTCGATTGGGCACCACAGAAACATGCTAAGTGGCATTGTGAGGTGGTTAACACACACAACTTAAGAATGAATAGGGAATTAAGGAAGTGTTATTTAACTATTGTGGGGGCAGATGTAAGTGTAGGGATGTAATACAGATGGTCCTGAGTTCTAATACTGGGAGTGTAATATATTTTACTGTTGTGACAGTCTAGTTTATAGTAATGAACAGGAAAATGTATACAAGTGTTATTTCAGTATTCCTTAAGTGTAGGGCTGCCATACACATGGCTCTGGGTTCTAATACAGAAAATTCCAGATAGTTTTAATCTTGTTCCATTTCACATTATATTAAATATTGCTTATAACATTTTATACACAATTATACAAAGTGGAGCTGATATGAATGATATGTATGAGGGATAAGACACCCTTATTGTGTTTTGAACATTGAGATGTATGACTGAAGGAATACTGTCTACTATGTTATTGTAAGTATAATTCTTCTATCTGGACTATGGCCTTCACACTTAAGATACATACACAAATGAATGTATATGCAAGGACCTTGTCAGGTCACACACATACATGGATAACACTTCACTCTGTCATCTGCATTTATGAATGATTCATGTCTATGTCTGACAAACAGTTCTTCTGTGGCAAAGATGGAAAATCACCAGTGTGGAAGAAAATGTTTTGTCCCTTATGCACAGGTTTGAATCCCACAGTGGAAATGTCAGTTTTTGTAGTGTGTAAAGCCAAGCAGATATGTGTCCGGTCATAACATTCATGCCCCCAGTGCATGTCAGCAAAGTTAAATCACCTAACAATTACAGCATCAGACACACTTCAAACTAACGTTGTGTCAGATTAACCTTCCAATTTTAAAAAATCTGTTCCTCCCTGCTTAGCACTGTTGCTCTCTACTTAACATTGCACAGACATGGTTGGCATCATTGCTTGGATTTGTGCACTACCAGTAAACACAATAACAGGAATTGGTGGGAAATCATTATTTGCTATTGCTGTTGCTTTGGGATTAGACATGTCTGGGGTTAGAGAAGAAGTTGCTCAATTTAGGCTGCAGAGGTGGGTGTTCAGGATTCCAAAATATTTATTGGACTCCTGGTAAAGCACCACAGCCACAGACTTCTGCAGGGGTAGTAATCCGACTCCCAATAAAAGTCTGAGGCTTGGAATAGTCTGGCCAAGGCTGTATCCAGTGTGACTGGCATCCCCCACACTGGCAAACAGTGTAGGCACCACCTCAACAACCTAAAAAGATGAAAGAGGGATACACTCAACCAGTGGATGGATGACAGTCAAGGTACCGAAATCCAACAATTGTGTAAGTATGCTAATAAAGGGAATGTATATTACATAGAAAGCTAAATATAGGCAAGAATGGTATGTACAATGCTCTTTTTGCAGCTATCCTGAAATAGTGGTAAATAGGCAGGCTCATGATGATCATCTGGAGAGACTGAGAGAAGCAAGTGGTATGTATGCAGCACAAGAGAAGTATTATTCCATCCATCCATCCTCGGCTCCTTTTCCCATTTTGCACATGGGGTCAGGGTGTCACTTCAGCAGTGACAATCATCTTGAGTCAAGGTTTACACTGCCGGGTGGCTAGCCGTGGCATGGTAGTTCATTTGTACCACTCATTTACACACACTCGCTCACTTATGGCCAATTTAGAGTGTGTGATCCATATACTGCATTTGTTTGGAATTTGGGAGGAAACTGGAGCACCTGGAGGGAGCCCACGTGACCACAGGGAGGACATGCAGACTTTCCCCAGAAGGCATACTAGCCAAGAATCGAACAGGAGAGCTTTTGCTGTGAGGCAGCATCATTAACCACTGCACCACCATTGTAGCTTTAAAATTTAAAGATAAATGCTTTAGTTTCTGTGTAGTAGTAGCAAAGTAAGCATGCATGTCCTAACTGTAAAAGCAAATGTGCATGCTTAAGCTGTAGCGCAAATCAACTTTAGGAGCCAAGTGTAAGACTGTAGTCAGAAGTTGTGGGTTCATATACTACAAGTACAACTATACAGTACTAGAATTCTTTAATAATGCTACACAAATTAAAATCTAATAGCAGAAACAAAGCAAAGCTTGGCTACTACAGAGAGGTTTAAAACTATTTAACACTAAAAATCAACAAGTATAAGCAAAATAAAAACACAGTAAAACATGGAAGTCAACTTACTAAAGTAACTGGATGAGAGCTCCTCCAGTTTTTTAGTATTAAATAGTTTTAACCTCTCCATAGTGGACAAGCTTTGCTTTGTTTATGCTGCTAAGTTTTAAATTGGCAAGCTGCCTTTAACTGTTGTGTGTTTTTACTTAGATTTAAATTAAAACCTATACAAGTGGCATAAAAACCCTGCTATTAACTGTAATCCTGTATAATTGGACTAGGCAAATCTGCAATATATGCACATTGCAAGAATTACTTTGAGCAGTCTATAATTATAGTCTGTAGTTGTTAGGAAGTATACTTAAACATAATACTTCAGATAAAAATAGTTGCATTTTTGTGATAATGCATTGTCTGTCACATATAATGGTACTAATTTTATCTCTTATCTTTTTTTCTCTCTCAACCCAACCCTCATCTCTTTTTTATTTTATTTTTTTATTTTCTGTTATGTGTCATCAAAATGTCTCCATGTCATCCATCTGTAACAGATAACTAAATGCTTCACAGCCAGGTTAGTGAACCCCAGTGGGTCAGCTTATCCCCACTTCAATGGCTCCAACACTGACAGCCAGCACATCTGGGACCCAACCTGGCAGTACAGCCTCTGATGCCCCTGCACTACCTATGCCCTCAGGCACTACTTTGGCAGCTGGTGCTATGGTACCTTCTAGGAGTACTGATGGAGGTGGAGATTTCATCACCTGCCAGGAGATGCCAGGGTTCGTCTGTAGGGTCATGCATGGCACCATTGGTGTAGACCTGCACTAGATGGAGAGGCTGGTCTCCCTCATGGTCTGTAGGAGGAGAAGATGTCAATCACTCTAGCAGACAGCAGAGTAAAGGGACAGTGATGACAGTCCTGCAGATGAGGACTAGATTCTTACTTTCCCCATGTTTGATGGACATGAGCTTGCACTGTCCCCCAGTCCTGTGTGTCTTCACTCCAATCATGGTTTCCACAATCTTCTGTGCCCCTCACCATCCTTGTGTTTTGTCTTGTTTGTCCTGTTTGCATTTGCTTCTTCATCTACCCAACTTATCCGACCCAGCAATACCAAAATCCCTTGCACAGCATTCCTTTCTTACTAAAGTAAAAAAAAGGGATACCTGCCCCACAAAAAAAAAAAAAAAAAAAGAAAAAATCATCCCATACATAGCTCTCCATTTCACGCATCTGTCTTCTTGAATTACTTGATTTGGTCCAATTGGCTATACAATATGATTGCGTTGTCACCCCTATTTGTGAAATGATGGTCTAAATTCAGCTAATATTCTGTATGTATTTTAATTTTACACTGCTGAAGGAGTGGATAGCTATGGTTATTTCTTACCTCCATCCTGCATATTCCTCTATTGCTTTCAGTTTGTTCATCTCCTGCTTGCCCCCCATTTCTCCACTTTCCTGTCTACCCTATTTTAGCACCTAAAATTTGGTCAAAAAATGCAATCACGCACAACACACAACTGTCAAAAAATGGAGCCCTTCAGTTTTTGGCCTGTATGTTTGTGCTTAGTTTTGGCATCGCTCACCAATACTGAATGACTCTTTCTTGGTTTGGTTACCTCCGCACAATACTGCTTAAACACACTGTACTACGTCAACACACAGTAACACACTGTGAATGTGGTGTAAAGTCTAATTCCATTGCATTATTTCTACTTTTTTAAAAGTATTGCATATAACTGGATTTGATCCCTTTATCATCTGGGCTCAAAAATGTGTCAATACATTTACACCTGCTGCCACAGAGTCAGCTGAGCAGCAGGTGTTTTTCGTACTCTCAGTATTCAGAACCTTTAGAAATTATAGCACTGATGCTTGTGTTTGCACATTGCTCAACTACATGTAAACAAGGAAAGTATTGTCTTGCATGTGTAAACACTTGGCCAACCATCACACAAACCTACTCAGCGCTATGCTATGCAAAGTGTATGTGGAATGTATTACTTTTGTTTACTGTCCATTTAGTGTTCATGGCATGAAACTACTTGTGGAAACAGAAAAAATGAAGGCCTTATCTAACAAAATGGCACATATTTACAATGCAGCCATTTGTTACCTCCCACCATGTGAAACATTGCTGTTCTTGCAATACTTGTTCACAAATTTATCAACTGCACTACATAAATTACTAACACGTGTCATGTTGTATACCACACACATCTTTAAAATGAAAATACAGAGTTTCTGATACTTGTAGTAATGTGGACACATATTTGCATATAGTTTGTAAAGATGTCTTTGAAAATATACCTACACATTGGAACATAACCAACAAATACTACATATTGCACACTCATAACTCTGGTAACATGCAGAACTTAAAATATCTTGACAGTAGAACATGGCTAGCTATCTGTTTCATGCAAGCCTCCAAACATTTTCTCTCTAACATTCATTGCTGATGTCATCCACTATAAGTTGTCCTGCAGCCTTGTAAAAGTCAAACTTGTGCCATAGTGCTGAGTAATGTAGTCTGTGTAATCAGGTAGGAGTTCTACTCCCACTGCAGTCAACTTGTGTGTTTGTGCACACTTGCTTGACATTAGAGAGAACATGTTACACCAGCATGTGGCACACTGCTTTTACCATTTTCTCCCTACCAGACACTGCTGATGTCCTCACCTTTAAAGTGCTGTATGACACTCTCCAAGTCAGGCTTGAGCTGTGGTGCTTGCTTTAAATACAGAGTTCTGCAGTCAGTGTACTTGAGTAGGGGTTTTCTCCTTACTGCAGCTAACTGGGATGTCTGTGCATTTTTGCACTTGCTTGACATTAAAGAGAGTACTTTACATCAGCATGTGGGACACTGCTATTAAAATCTTCCTCTCAACAGACTCTGCTGATGTCATCAGCTATAGCTAATTTGTAGATGTGCAGTATTCCCATCTGAACAGGGTTGGAGACTGGTTTGTAGGCCAGGCACAAGTCATCTCATCCTATACGATACAGATTACAATGATAGGGCTTTTAGTCTAACTAAATACTTCATGGCATGGTTTGTAGACCGTGTAGTTTCTTGGTGAGAAACCCCTGTGGTCTCTCCAGCATTATACGGTATTAGTGCTCTGATGAGGTTCAAGTACAGTGTTATGTCATCCTCAGATCTGGGTATGATGGTCTGACTTTTGAGGTGCATGGCGTAGCCTTTCCATACCACTGTGGACACTTGATAGTCAAAGTTCAAATTGATATGTTTGGTCTATGGTCTTGCACCACTGGGTTTCAACATAGGGGGAGTGTTGTCAGTGTTGCAGTTAGTGTGGAATTCCACTTTGCAGAACAACAGAATGACACAAATTTTGCATTTATTTGTAGACTTTGTGGCTTTGGCACCAATCATTTGTATGTTAGCACCTACTGTAGTATTTAACAATATTGGTGGACTCGGTGATAGCACCCAATATGCTAAAATCAAAAACCTTGGTAAGTCAAAGGCCTTAAACTTTAGCCTAGACTTTTGAGAAATAGATTCCAAACAGTAAAGGACCCAGCATAGATCCTTGGGGTATGCCAATGGTGACATATCTACTGGTAGAGGTTGATTAATCAACTTTCACAGTATGTGTTCTGTCATTGAGCCAGTTGGTTCACCATGTAGTGTTGAATGGGATAATCAGAGCTGGGAGAGTTTCACAGTGATAACTAAGTAAGGGAATTGTGTCAAAACCCTAGGCCAGATTAAGATAGGCAGTATAACCTGTCTCGCCAACATTCATCCAGGCCTATCACACAGAATCAATGGGTCATGACAACATCACAAATTGCCTGTAGTGTGACTCAGAATATAAACCTACCTGATGCGGTTGGATATACACTTCAACACACCCTTCAAATGGACTATGTTCCTATAGAAGGGTGTACATCAACATGCAGCCATCAGAATATGGGGGACAGCACCTGATGCATGCATGTATAGACACATCCTGACTCTCCTCATCTGTGAGGTAGACCAGTGTGTTTTCATGGATATAAGTAATATTCCGGCTGTGAGCAACAGATGTGTGAGTTGTTAATGGTGCATTCCTGTCTGTTTCATCTGTTGGATATCTTCAAAGAGGTCATTGAGGGCATGTATGATGACAGCACTGTCATCCTGTGGAATTTGACCAGGCCAAGCCATTTGACATAAATCCACACTGAGGTATTCATTCAACGCGGTCAGACGTGGACAGAAACACCTATACCACTATGTAGGTAGACTACTGGATCACATATGTGGCATCTAACCTTTACAACTTCTCACAGCTAATTAACTCCACAACCCGCCCCTCTAAAACTCTATCTACTGGTAGCATTCTAGACTGGATTTTAGTCTCTCACCCTCATTACTTCTCTGACAGTGGCACACTTCCAGACTCCCTTGGTGATCACCTGCCCACCTTTGCACATCAACTCCCAACACCTTTACTCAGAACACAAAACTACATAACCATCCGCAACCAAAAAAACTTTAATCCTACAGCTTTCACTGACCCTCTAAAAGCAATTAACTGGAATGTTTTAAAAAATCTAGCCCTAGATGATGCTGTAACTCACTTCAACTCAACCTTCTTAAATCTCCTAGATCACCATGCTCCACTAAGCTCTAAAAGAATAAAACTAAAAACCACCCCCTGGCTAACCAAAAATACCCTAACAGCTATGAGACACAGAGACAAAGTCTGGGCTCTTTACCATAAAAATAAATCTCCCCTCTCCCATACCGAATTCAAAACACTCAGAAATAAAGTAAAAAAGCTCATTACTGCTGATCGACAAAACTATTTCTCCAAACTCCAAAACAGTAATAAAACAAACCCTCAGAAGTTCTGGAAAGGAATTTCTACCCTTATCAGTCCTGGCAAAATACTCAACCCCAGCCCTGACCCCAATGCTCCTGACAACGACTTAGCTACACAATTCAACTCCTTTTTCATAGATTCCATCTCCAAACTAACATCTTCATTCTCCAGTATCACTCCATCCTCCACTTCTCCCACTCTCTGTTCAACTAACACCCTTCCCTTCACTTCCATCTCTACTACCACTTCCTCTCCATTTCCATCTCCCCCTCTTCCCACACCTCTGTCACTAAAACCAATTCCAACATCTACGATAAAAAAACTTCTACAGAAATTTAAACCATGCTCCAATGCCCCTGGCAATATTCCTTCATACTTCCTTAGCATAGCTGCTGAAGCCATTGACTACCCCATCAGTATACTAATCAACCGCTCTATCCAAGAAAGCATGGCACCCCAAATTTGGAAAAAGGCTATCATCATACCTCTACATAAAGGTGGCAATAACAACAATATTACAAACTTCCGCCCCATAGCTATCTTATACCCTATCTCTAAACTTCTAGAAAAGTGCATCCATCTACAGCTCCTACCTCACCTCTTAGACAATAATCTACTAACTCCAATTCAGCATGGCTTTCGAACTGGTCATAGCACTATGTCAGCCCTCCTCTCCTTCCTAGAAACGGTAAATACAGCTCGGGACTCTGGTCATATTGTCTCTACCCTCTTACTTGATCTTTCAAAGGCCTTTGACACTATCTCTCACAAACTTCTTCTAACCAAACTCTCTCAACTCAACTTATCTCCTTCCTCACTGTCCTGGTTCTCTAGCTACTTATCAAATAGATATCAAGCAGTAAAGTGGAAAAGAGCCACATCCTCTCTTCTAAATACCCCAACTGGAGTTCCCTAGGGCTCCATACTGGGTCCTCTGTTATTTAATATATTCATAAACGATTTCCACAACTCTATCCCATTCTCCAGCATTATCCAATATGCTGATGATTCAACTATCATCTGTTCTGCCACATCCTTCCCAGTGCTACAAAAGCTTACACAAGATGCCTTCTCTATCACTGAACTATGGATGAAAGATAACCACCTTGCTCTCAATGCCTCTAAAACCAAACTAATGGTATTTACCCCCTCTAAACACATCTCTATCAATACTAACTCTCTATCAATCACCAGCCACAATAACACATCCCTGGAATTGGTGTCCAATGCTAAGTTACTGGGTGTTCAAATTGATAACCATCTCAAATTCAACTCTCACATTCAACACAATATAAAAAAAAAACATCAAAAACTAGGCATGCTATACGGGCACAATCACTACCTTACACCCTCCACTAAAATCACTCTCTCTACCTCATTCCTCATCCCCTCTCTTCTCTATGGAGCCCCACTCCTAACTAACATCCAATCTTCCCTTAAAACACAACTTTCCACCTGTTACAACAAAATTGCTAAATTCGCTACCAGTCATAAGTCTTCTACCCACCACTGCTCTTCACTGCATAAATTAAAATGGCTTGAACTTCCCAACCAACTCATCTATTCTCAACTTACTCTTGTTCACAAGCTCGTTTTCAAACCTGACCTCTGTCCATCTCTATCCTCAGCATTTAAATTTCACCTTCCCAGAAGAGTACTTAGATCTAACAACCAAATCTAATCAAATTGCATAAACCAAATCGTCCCTCTGGTAAAAATCTCCTATCCTTTAGCCTAGCACGACTCTGGAACTCCCTACCTCCTGCCATTCGTACCACCTTCAACCACCTTACATTCAAAAAATCTCTTCACTCTCATCTATTTTCCCAGTGGGAATGCTCCTGCACCCATCCTTCATATCTACTATCCCAGTGGGAATGCTCCTGCACCCATCCTTCATATCTACTATCCCAGTGGGAATGCTCCTGCACCCATCCTTCATATCTACTATCCCAGTGGGAATGCTCCTGCACCCATCCATCGTATCTACTAACCCAGTGGGAATGCTCCTGCACCCATCCTTCATATCTACTATCCCAGTGGGAATGCTCCTGCACCCATCCTTCATATCTACTATCCCAGTGGGAATGCCCCTGCACCCATCCTTCATATCTAGTATCCCAGTGGGAATGCTCCTGCACCCATCCTTCATATCTACTATCCCATCCCAGTGGGAATGCTCCTGCACCCATCCTTCATATCTAGTATCCCAGTGGGAATGCTCATGCTCCCATCCTTCATATCTACTATCCCAGTGGGAATGCTCATGCTCACATCCTTCATGATCTATACTGACTATCTCTCCTTCCCCTCCACTAGGACATTTCTTATCTCTGCTCAAAAAAAAAAAAAATTACATTGTCTGCTCTGTCAAACTTACAAATTATACTATTGCTTCTTACTTATCTACATTGAAATGTTTACCTTTTGTAGCCTGCATCTTCTGTAATGTGTACCACCAGTTTGTTCTTCCAAAAATTGCAAACTGTAACATTTAACACTAGTCTCTCTACCACAAATTGTACTCTCTAATTGTATAATTCTTGTAAATATTGTAAAAAGGATGTAAAACCTATTGTAACCTTGTTTGGAGCTTTTCTCCCCAGGACTCCATTGAAAATGGGTTCATCTTGGCCCAGTAGACTATCCTGGTAAACCAACTGCAAATAAAATAAAAAATAAATATGTTGAAAGTGTGAAGTGACCTATATCTTGGGTCTAGTGATCAAGTCAGGACATCTGGGCTGTCTGTTAGGCCCTTTCCTGTCGTTTATTTAAATCACAGATCTCAAGAATAACATACACATCCTGTGTCCAAACCGTTGTCTGGAGGACTACAGATTGTGGGCAGTCAATGACTCCAACTGTAATATTAGTATAATACATACAGTATCAGCACACACCAGGGATTGGTGCCACAGACATGGAAACACTTGAGATGTAACAAAAACATGGGGGGATTTGTTGCATTATGGAAACAAACATACAACCCATTGATAATGTAGACCTCACACCCTATAACCAGACCAACTGGTATTTGACCTGTGTCCTGGGGCAGATGGTATGTGGAACATCCACCAGCATGTGGCCACAGTGGTGACTACTCCCTTGTATGTAAAACAACTACTGACTCTGTGCAGGATATCCACATCAAAGGCAATAAAACCTCCATAGGTCACAGCCTTCATCACACCCATAACTGAGTACAATGCACCATTCTTAATGTACCTCCTGAAATATCCTCCAGTCATGTGTAACTGAAGTGTACTACGTTTGCCACAGTGAGCTGTCACACATCTTATTGGCCGTACCTAGGTATTCATTTTGTTACATAAACATTATTGGTCTGATGGTACAGAACTCCCATCAAGGTGTTATACCAGATGCATGTGTGAAACCTGTTCCGATGATGCACACAGTACATACATAGCTGTTTGACAACATTGATGGCATGGTTTACATTCTTGACAGCATGGATTGTGCCATATATATCTGCCATACACACCAGTCAACTAGCCTGTATTGATAATGTCACATACAGGTATAGCATTGTCCATCCTGCCACCTCCAGCAGATGTTAGTGTCAGGACGGTGTTCTTGATTACCCTTATAGATTACGGACATGTCACTGTAGTTGTACAAGTGTGTTTATGCAGAATCATCACTCCGAACCATGTATGTTATGTCAGAGACACGGGATTACTGGTGATATTATTCTGATATTGTCCATGATTGTGTGTTCTGCTTTTACTGTTCATGAGCCTTTCACTGTGTGCCACTTGTTGGAAACCTCTGCTGATATATTCAGCCAAGTCAGTTTGCACAGCTTCACAATATGCATCCAACCATGATTGTATACAACATCCCTGATATTCTTGTTTTTTCATTTATATGCCCTCATTTGCAGTACATTACGATGTTTCACCTGTCCTGTTTTTCTGTGTTCATTCCTACAGTCCAACTGTGTATCCCTGTTCAATACATACACTTCCTGTGACTGTTTATTTTACATGGCAGTCCATGTAGCCTTACCGATCATTTACACAACTTTTGTACAGAGTGCATGGAATGGATTTCCACAGTACTCTGCACTGTATGCACTATCCTGTACCGTGTTTGGGCCATATACATTTCTATATGATATACAATGGTAATCATTGTAGCGTTCTGCACAATCCCGCTAAGCTAGTTTACTCTAAGGTAAACAAGTGTGTTATCTGTGTTGGATTACACTGTGTCTTGACCAGTAACACTGTTTTCTACAATGAAATCACTCTTGTTTAAATTTAAACAAGATGCACGGCATGAAGATATAATCGCTGCTGCTCACCTCACAAACATGTAAACTCTGTGTAGGCTTTACATGAAGCTTACACAGGGTTTATTGAATTCCACTGTAGAACTTGTATGTTTTATGTTATTTCAGTTGGGGGGCTACTGGAGTGTTACAAGTGTCTGTTACTGATATTGGTAGTAGGTGCATGTACAGTAATAAAAAGGATGAAGCCAAAAGGGCCTTTGAAATTGTAAGAAGTCTGCCAGTAGTGGGAATAAACAAATCTAGCAATGTTAAACTTCTTTTTCTTTATGGAGTATAGTATTTCCACAGCACAAACCTTCGCCAAAGGACCAAACAGTTTTATGACCTCACAATACCGGTGGCTGGTGATGTTAGCTAGCAGTCAACAGACAAACATTCAAATGACAGTAGATATCCAGATGAATAGTCTTGCAACTTTCCTGTATGACTAAATGCCTTTTTTATTAATAATATTGTTAACATTATGGAAACATTTAGTTAGGTTAACCCCTCCCCTTTTTTGCACACTGTTACCCTTTAATTTTCTTTTCATTTATTAACCCTTTTGTAAATAGTATTAGAAGCATGAATGGTGTTTGCCAGTAAAGCTCATTTCTAAATAGAAGTTATATCTGTGTGGCCACTTTTATCACCTTCATCATCTGTAAAATTAGTACTATGTGAGATTTGTTCATGTGTGTCACTCTCTTCAGTCAGAACATTATGCATATCCGTCTTAACCTTGTAGATTTCTGCAGTACATAACGGAGCTATAGTACTAACAGGTCAAGGCTGTTGCTGTTATGACAGTTTAATTTGATGGTAGTCAAACCAAAAGTGCTCAGTTTTCCTGCATCTTTATATAGAATGTTTCACAGTTATGAATTGTATAATCACACTCCCTGCACTGAGCACATTTTCTCTTAGGACATGTTTGTATTCAATGTCCATAAGAGCCACAATGAAAACAAGTCTTTGGTTGCATCTGTAATGCACAAAGGCCCTGTAACCAGAGATAGTAGGCACACAAGCTATTGCCAAAGATTCCAAAGACAACCACAAGGCATTCTATAACTATGTCAAGAATTTAAATGGCAATGCTCAGATCTGTTCTGAGATGCAATAGAATGGCATTTATTATACTGATCCCAAGGATATTGCCAATATCCTAGCAGATCAATTCAGTGTCAACTTCACCCCCTAAACAGCCGATCTCAATACCAGAAGATTGCCAAATTCCGGTAATAATGGCCACTCTCCAAAGCTAAGAATGCAGCATCCATAGGAACCGATGACATCCCGGGCTTTGTATTACATGAACTACAAAATGAACTGGCACCTCACCTAATTGTCATGTTTAATTATAGCCTCACCTCAGGCTTCATGCCCACTGAGTAGCGTATAGCTACAGTTATCCCACTCCACAAGGGGGGATCCATCTTGGATCCTGGGAACTACCGCCCCATCAGTCTGATGAGCCTGATCTGCAAGGCCATGGAACGTATTATCATGGAACTTATAAAACAAAGATATTGCAACCTTCACACACTGGACCCCACACAGTTTGGGTTCGTGAAGGGCCGATCTTGTCTCCTGAACCTGATTGACTTCTTCGAATCAGTCTCCAGAGCCGTGGACGAGGGTAAGGCGGTCCACACGCCTATCTGCACCTTGCCAAGGCCTTTGACACTATCCCCCACTCTGGAATCATAGATAGACTTACTAAGCTAGGCATTAATCCCTACATCACTCGATGGGTTGCCAACTGGCTTAGTGACAGAACCCACACTGTTAAAGTAGCCAACTCCAAATCCAGCTCCAGACAAGTGACAAGTAGAGTACCTCAGGGTTCAGTCCTGGGACCACTCTTGTTTGACATCTACTTCTCTAAAGTACAAGCCAACACTAAGGGACTCTGGCTAACAAAGTTCACAGATGACTGCAAACTGGGAGCCATTACTGAATCCCCAAATGATGTGGATACTCTACAAAAGGGCCTTACAGAAACAGATGCTTGGTGCCAGAGCCATGGGCTCAAGCTCAATGCCAAGAAATATATAGTTATCCCCTTTGGGAAAAAACATGTATGCATGAATTACCACATAGGTGTCAGTACACTAAACACTGAAAGTGTGATAAGAGACTTAGGGACACAGGTGGACAGTGATCTCACCTTCGATAACCACATCGCCACAACAGTCAGGAAATCCTTCTATGTGGCACACCTCATCGCTAAGGGATTTTCATCCAGAAAAAAGGAGAGCATTGTCCCACTGTACTCATCCCTCAATAGACCCATTATAGAATACAACGCCCCATTTGGTATGTACCTCTCAAGACATCTGCAGTAACTGGAAAGACTGCAGAAATACCTCAATAAAAGAATCACAGGCCTAAAGGAGATGTCCTATACTGACCGTCTTGAAATACTTAAGTTATACTGCATATCATCTACTCAGAGACGATCTCTGCTTAACATACAAGGCCATGTCAAACCCAGAGCTGTTGGACATGCTACACTTAAAGAAATCCCTCAGAGCCATGCGTTTCAGGGATCTTAACCTTGTCATCACAATAAACAAAACATGCTGGAGGGATAGGTTCCTGACCCAGAGACTCCCCAGACTCTGGAATAGACTTCCCATACATATCAAGCAGAGAGCGTCTTTGGCCTTCTTCAAAAGAAACCTTGACAATTGAATGGGAGAAAGGAAATTCACCCTGGGGATCATGTCAGTCTCCCTGCTAGACAGGGCTCCAAGGAAGTAAATAGTGCGGGAAGAAATAGCCAGGGAATTGTTATGGCTAGGCTTGTATAAGCCTTAGGGCCGATAGCCTAGTACCAGCCTATGAGCAAGGAATGTGCCTAAAACTGAGATGAAGACATTGTCAGCATTACCTAGGTTTCCCAAGCACCTGTCCATATTTTCCTGGCATCATGTTTTTTTTTCCCCAAAACAGAATGGCATAATGTATAAAAGTGAGACCCAGTCTGAGCTAGCCCTTCATCAGCGGTTTTAAATTGCAAGATAATACCTGTTTTTGGTTGTATATTTAAACCTATAATGTCATATGGTGCAGGAGTGCAAGGTTTCTTAAGATGCATTTAGCTAAAAAATCTTAAGCAAATGCCTCAAAACTTGCATAGCAAAATAAATCTTTACCCACATGTGTCAAGGTATGAATGTGTCTAGTAGAAAATTCAAGAAGAGAAACAGTATTGTCCCATATCCCAGAGAAACAGTATTGTCCCTTATCACATACCTGTTAAGTACTTCATTGTTTTCAGAAGATACTGATACCATAGGTAGTTTCCTTGCTTGTTGTGAAACAGAAGAGTCAGTATCAGAAATAGATTTAACCTTTATGTGTATGTGTTTTTAGAAAAATACTATTCTAAGAAGCAACAAGCTCTGTACATTCAGATGGAGTCACTAAGGTGTAAACTGAGCCAAATCTTGACCCCTGACATTTATCACCTGATAAAGAAGGAAGGTTTCTCCTCCTCCTGCAGGATATCGATCAGCTATTTAACTCAAATATGCAGCTTTGCAAGTAACAGGTTCATTTTCATCCAACAACTTAAGCAATTTCTTATTCAATAATTCTCCTTCAAGTTCAGTATTTTCAATCGTATGTCAAGCTGAAATCTGTTCAGTAGAGTCACTCCTTTCTTGTGTTGTAATGCCACTACCCTCCAGCCTGCAGCTCCCAAAATGTACCAAACATAGTACAGGAAGTGCTCCGATGTCCTGGCCAAATTGTCCATAGTGGTAAAAATACCAGCTTGGGTCTCTCCTAAAAAGAGGTCACTAGCATAATGAGACTAACTTGGTTAACAAAGAATAAATAAGGAAATAAGTAAGTACTAGTTGTAGATAACCAAAGATGGTAACTTTCTTACACAGCTTTATGACCACGACTCTAACGTTGAAGAAACTGTTAGCCCTGTTACACTTTTCTAATGCTCATTCAGCTCTCTAACAGAGCTTACAAAACCAGACTGCCTTGCTAGCAGTATCTGCTATTCTAAAACATTATCAAAAGAGTACCAAAAACTTTTCTTTGTAAGTTAGAAGATAATCAGAAAATCCAGGGGTGCAGACGTCACTCCAAATTCTTAGAGAAATATACACTACACTATTCAGTGTTGTAATTCAATAACTTGTTTATTAAAACAATAAAACACTATAATATTTAGCACTTTCATCCACCATGTTACCAAGCCTGGGACTTATTCAGAGCTAATGATCACTGCATAATCCTGTATTTAAATAGGTATCACAGCCATATGACATAAAAATTATTTTACAATACCATTAAAAACATTTTCACCATTTTATACTTTCAATTTTTAAGGCTTTCTCATTATTTTAATAAACTAATACAGTTATTAGATTACATGTGTTAAAACAATTGGTACACATATTTCATCAATTTATATTCACTGATAAAACGTAGCTGCTTTCTTTTTCATTGTTTAGCAGAAGTTGGTTAAGATGGCCTTCATGAAAGTTGCTCCATTATCTGAAGTAGCTTATCTGTTCAAAAATAAGAACCTTTTAACCTTTACAAAAAATTGAAGAGAGTATCTGTTACAAACTTATAAATGTCATTCTTTTAGAGATAGTTTTGTTCTTGACCATTCTAAATTGATAACAACTGGCACTAGATTACTACAATATTTTCATACTAGACATGTATCTTTCAGCTTTTTCCTGGTTAGGGGTCGCCACAGCGGAACTCCGGTCGGCTAATGATTGGTAGTAGATTTTTACGGGCCAAGTTGCCAGCCCTGATGTACAACCTTCAACGAAGGTACGCCCATTCATGCATGTCTCCACACAGAAGACGCTCTAACTGAGAATCGAACAGGACAACGTCTTACTGTGAGGCGACAACGCAATATTGTTACTTTTAATTTGTTACCTATGTCTAATGTGTTACATCAGTTAGCGATTCTTTTCCATGCCTTCAATTTTTTGTGTTGTTCAGTATTTCTTATGTCAGTAATGTGTATTTTAGCTTATGGTTGGTGTAGCCATAGGTCTGAGGCATAATTTAATTAACGCAATAAGCAAGCAGGCAACTAAGTAACTAAATAAATGAGTTCTTTCTTGCATTAACTGATACAAGTCTGTCTGGCAATGATTTTTTTTTCCCTGCCAGACATATTGTCTTTAAACCACAAATTAGAATTTACTGTCATTATGCAAGATATAAATCCAGCTGTGCTTTGTCTATGGATTTCTGGACCCCCATTTCTAAATATTTGTATTCTGAAACCGGTCAAAATTACATTTTCTAAATGTATTTTTTTCTGCAAGAAAAACTGATTATGTAATAGCATTCACTGTCCCATGACAGTAAAAGTTTTAGGCATTTCCAAACTATATGAGCTCATGTGTTGATTCTGATATGCAGATGTAATAAATCCCTCACTACAGCTGAAATGGTCTGGGAATGAACAGCAGACAGAACATTGGAGAAATCCACTGGGAAGGGTGGGGAATGAAAAAGCTGTCCCTCCGTTTAGATCTTGCTTGATGAGGCAGCATTCTGCTAAAATTGACAGGTACAGACTGGGAAACATTGCAGAAGCATCTGTGCCTGGGGCAGGGATCATCTGTGGGTTTTTATCAGAAGCACATTAAGTTATAGCTCTTATACCCATTGCATGCCCATCTTCAAAGGGCTACTAGACATGCATGGGAACAGAAATTACTTAAGAACAGACCCTTTACTGGCTGCCTGGATGACAGTCATGATTGTGCTTTTCATCAAGACTGCAAAGGTAGAAAGCCCTAAAAAGGGGGAAGGAGCAAACATTTTATTTATTACATCCAATACCAACAGAACTTGCCACTGTTGTACCCTGAACGACATTATATATTATGTATTGTTTTATAGCATATTCATTATGGGTTGCTGCAAACATTTTAAACACAGTCTCTTAAGTATTTTTTCATTTCTGTAAATGTCCTTGTCTCTCAGTTCCACCACTCAAGTTCTGTAAATATGGATCATGAACAAGTGAAGTGCCTAAATATCAGAAACGGATAAAGAACTGTGTATTAAACTAGCAAATGGTATTTTCCTCTTATCTAAATAATAATTGGTGTTTGTTTCCATAGATTGTTTTATTCATTCTTCATATAGCTCTTGAAAAGGCATTAAAATCTGATGAACGTCACTAGTCAGGCAGGTACTCACTTTACAGAAATAAATCTGCAAACAAGTAACCCCTACAATGTAAATGTAAAGGTAGGGGGTGGTATCCTCTCCTGACCAAGGGATCCCGAAGATGCTGGTACCGTAGTGTTATCCCATGCTCCCTGTTGGAAAATACACACAAGAATAGTATTGATGATCAGAGTGAAATTACTGATCTTACTACATGGCATATGAACTCTGCAATAATCAGTGAATAAGTCATTAGATCATTTTGTGAAGTTCTAGCATTATCCACAAAAAGTGGTCCTATCCAGATGGCTCCATTTTAATGTTCTGTACAAAGCTATGTACAGATTTATTATTCATTCCTTACAGACCTAAACTGCTTTGCCGTACTTTTCCTTCTGTTACTTACTCGTACTGTTATTATTTTATACTCACTGTCTCACGTAGTATGTAGCTTCATGTTTACATGAAGTCCATCTCTGTTATATAAAGATTTATTATTCATTCCTTACAGACCTAAACTGCTTTGCCATACTTTTTCTTCTGTTACTTACTCGTACTGTTATTATTTTGTACTCACTGTCTCACGTAGTATGTAGCTTCATGTTTACATGAAGTCCCTTGTCTCTGTTATATAAAGATTTATTACTCATTCCTTGCAGACCTAAACTGCTTTGCCATACTTTTTCTTCTGTTACTTACTCGTACTGTTATTATTTTGTACTCGCTGTCTCACGTAGTATGTAGCTTCATGTTTACAAGAAGTCCCTTGTCTCTGTTGTATAAAGATTTATTATTCATTCCTTACAGACCTAAACTGCTTTGCCGTACTTTTCCTTCTGTTACTTACTCGTACTGTTGTTATTTTGTACTCACTGTCTCACGTAGTATGTAGCTTCATGTTTACATGAAGTCCCTTGTCTCTGATATATAAAGATTTATTATTCATTCCTTACAGACCTAAACTGCTTTGCCGTACTTTTCCTTCTGTTACTTACTCGTACTGTTATTATTTTATACTCACTGTCTCACGTAGTATGTAGCTTCATGTTTACATGAAGTCCCTTGTCTGTGATATATAAAGATTTATTATTCATTCCTTACAGACCTAAACTGCTTTGCCGTACTTTTCCTTCTGTTACTTACTCGTACTGTTATTATTTCTACTCACTGTCTCACGTAGTATGTAGCTTCATGTTTACATGAAGTCCCTTGTCTCTGTTATATAAAGATTTATTATTCATTCCTTACAGACCTAAACTGCTTTGCCGTACTTTTCCTTCTGTTACTTACTCGTACTGTTATTATTTTATACTCACTGTCTCACGTAGTATGTAGCTTCATGTTTACATGAAGTCCCTTGTCTCTGTTATATAAAGATTTATTATTCATTCCTTACAGACCTAAACTGCTTTGCCACTTTTCCTTCTGTGTTATGTTCTTCGTAGTATGTAGCTTTATGTTTACCTCTAGTCCCTTGTCTCTGATATATAAAGCTTTGTGTGTTGTTTTTTTCATTGTTTACGTGATTTAAGTGTGTTTATTTTTTGTTTTCAGAACAGATGTGTGTATATTCTTGTTTTTTTTCCTCAAATGTGACATAGATGTGCATACCTGTATTGTACTTCACGGCTTTATTTAATGCATTTTCATTTCCAACAATTAGCCACTATCAGAAAAAAATGATTTTATGTGGGTGTGCTTCTCTAGTTCAGCTCACCTTGATAATCCCCGAACTTACCCTCCCACTGAAATGAATGTGTCTGTAGCTGATGGTTGACTTCCGTTTTACTATGCTGGGCCTCAGATTGTTCCCCCAGCATCTGTGTGTATACCTAGCCTTCTGTATAGGTAAGAGTGGACAAAGCACCAAACCACTTATTTGCAGTGTCAGCGCGATGCCACATTATTATTATTATTCTCATTATTTAAACGTGGACGGTATACAGTTTCACGTGTGGCTGAATGAAATTTAGCAGTGTAAACTTGTATTAGTAAGCGATGCTCTGTAATCTACATACATTAATGACGTTGTACTGTGTCCAGTTGTTACATTGTTGTTACATTGTTGCACACGTGCTTTGTATTTCTATTCTTATTTGATCATGTGTCACACGTTTTGCCAGTTTATTTATTTTTTGAACTTTGACAACCAGTGCTAATACAAAAGGACCACTTTTGTGTCTTCCAGGAAGTCTAGAATGTTGTATTTAAAGCCCATGCTATAAATGTTTGTAAGAAAGGATTAAACAATGTTATGGGAGTCAAAGTTACAGTACAACTACAGTATGACTTTAAATATTAGGAAAAGTGGAAAGGTATGCCTGTAGGTGTGATTGGGTTGGTATGTTATATTTTCAAAACTATTGATTTTTTGCAAATTATTTTTGTTAGTTATTTACTGTTTTTGTACCTCTGTTCATAGAAGACTATTCAATTCCTAGCTCCTCTATCTTCATTTGCATCCACCAGCCTTTACTTTCTACTCAGCCCCTCCCTGCTATACCTGCGTTCACCTTCTCTCCACCCCTCCCTGCCTTATATCCCCTCGTATCCCATAAATACCCTTGGTCCTTTGGGACGCCATCTTTATTATCTTGGTATTTGCCCTGGCTGCTGTCCGTTTCGCGGTCCCAGCATCTCTGACTTCGGTAAGCAGTAACCTGTAGCATTTTCTTAATTTAACCTGATGTATAGCTGCAAAACAATATACTGTGCTTAAACTGTTATTTAGGTGGTCTGTGTCGCTAGCTTTGTATGTACGGGTTCTTCGCTGTTGTGTAACGCCTATTTGTAATAAGCGCTTCCCACGTGGAACTGCGGAGGCCCACAAATTTCGTCTAGCAAGTTCACAATGGCCAAACGCTGATATCGAACAGTTCCTTAAACAGAGACATGGTAAGCAAGCCTAGCAGCTCCGTTAATCCACCGTTGCCTAGGTACTCAACGGCTAAATCCTAGAGCACAACAGCGTATGTTCATTTAAATTGCAAACAAGCCTAGTGGTTCTGTACATGTTTATACTTTATAGGTCATGCAGAACCAAGCTAATTTTATCTGACTATGGAAGGCTGTTAATTTAAGACCCTTTGTAGTCAATAGCATTTTTAAGAAACTCTATATCAGTAGCATATTCACCAATGCGTGTGGCCAGCTAAAAGTGAACTGCTATAGATTTTTTAATTCTGCTAATATCAACTGTGTTATTCACTACAGTCCCCTAGAAGGCAAGCGTACTCCTCATATTAAGTAAACTAGAAATGGGCACAATAGCAAGTAGCCGACCCAGTTGAATGTATTAAGCTGTGAAGTTTGAATGCTCTTCTAGTGTGTCAGCATTGGAGTTTTTTTTTTTCCTCCATTATATAGTACCTATTTGTACTAATGAGTTAGTGACTATTCAGTTCTATTGATAAATACTGTATGAATCTGTGAAGTTAAATGCTTATTCAGTGTGTTAGTATTGCTGTTTAGTGTAGGGTTTAGTTCCTATTTATGCTAATAAGGTAGAGATTATCCCTTTGCAAATGTAAATTATTATGAGGCAGATATTTACTGTTGTATCTTGGTGTGACTGCCACCTGCCCTACATCATACATCATATATCTGTTCTTGTTACTAGTGGGGTTGCTATTGATACCTGCTCTGATAACTGACATTTTCCAGTAGTACTAATGCATTACATACCATGTACTCTGCCTACTGTTGGCTAGTGCTTGCAGTCCTCCTGAGTCTTCAGGCAGGGCCTTAATTAATAATAGGCACCTACACATTTTCTTTTAATGCAAACTCTCCAGAATCTACCCACCTGTTGAGGAAGGACCCCTTCCAAACACCAGCAGTCTCATCATACTGCCTTCTTTTCTCTGTCTCCTCACACCAAAGGAAGCAAGAAAGTATGTGGTGTCCTGAAACCTATTAGTTAAGATCATAATTGTAATTACTGCTTCTGAGGTTATAGAGCATGCCCCAAACCTAAACAGCCAGCAGCCTTTACCCACTATCTATCCTTGAAGACCACCTCCTATTCTTTTTTTCACCTCCATCATTGTAACCCCCCTTATTTTTACCTTTAGTATTTCCTTCCTTAGTCCTGGACCAACTAGCTCCCATATAAAATTGCCTTACATAGACTCCCTCTCAAATACTTCACCCTGGAGTTTTAAATGTCAGCACCTACCTATCCTCCCACACTTCACTACCATTGAAGTACTTATCTCTGTACTTACCCTCACCCAACTTACCTTCAGTAGTCAGCGCTTGGCTGATTGTTTTTTCTTGGACTACTCCTTCACTTGTCTCTACCCGCTCGTGCCCTCGGCTCACTCCGCTCCCCTACCCTACCCCCAATTCCCACCCACCCCCAGCACATCTAGATTTATAATAACCCCATATCACCTGACCACTCCACACAGCCAATCATCTTCACTCCTCTCACCTCCCATATCACCTGACCACTCCCAAAATCCAATTATCTTCTTTCCTCCCAAACACAACACCTATCCTTCTCTCATCCAATTAAAATTATCAACCAAACACAATGACACATACCATGCTCTCCTTTCTTATATGCCTGCTATGTACCCTCACTGCCCTAACCTACACAACGTCCCCACACACATACATTTCATTACCCCAAACTTCCTACCATACAACACAACCCTTCACACCAACAAAAGACCACAAGAGCTTCCCCATATCCCCCTTTCTACTTGAAATTAACAAAATAGTACTCATACCCAACAAGTGCTGTTTAACATCTTTCACTAGAAAGATACCAAACAAACTTTACATAGATATGCTACAAGCAATCAGACGTCATATACTACTAAAGAAATACCTCCTTACCTCTGGTGACATTCACCCAAATCCAGGACCAATCAACATCATACCCCCAAATAAACACACAACAGACCTACTCATCATAAACCTTAACACTCGCAGTATATCTAACAAAATTACTCATGTACACGCATTCATAACCCACTACTCCCCTGATATACTAACCATAACAGAGACCTGGCTAAATCCCAGCACTAAGAATGAAGAACTTCTCCCTCCAGGATATAACATCATGAGACTAGATAGAATAGGTAAGAAGGGAGGGGGAGTTGCAATTATATACAAAAATACACTTACTATACAACCTCTGCCAACCCCACCACCAAAATTTGACAATGCTGAAATCTTAGGAATTATGCTACAACTTAACAATAAAAAAAGTATCAATATTCTCTGTACTTACATCCCTCCAGGCAATAACATTATTAAAATTGAAGAAATTCTACAATGGACAAAAGACAACCTACCACAAGAGACTATTTTGTTAGGAGACCTAAACACTGATTGGCTAGCCTGCAACTCTAAAATCCCCACTTGCCACATCAACCTGTATGGATTCTCTCAACTTATTCTAGAACCTACAAGAATAGATAAGAAGTCCCAAAAGAAATCCATATTAGACTGGACATTAGTGAACTACCCAGAACAAAACTACCACACAGGTTGTCTACCAGACAGCCTCAGTGACCATCTCCCAACATTCCTCCTACGTAGACGTACTAACATACACAAACCTACTGTCTTTAGACAAGTTAGAAATGATCGCAAGGTCAATCCTTTACATTTTAACACTGCATTAAATAACTGTAACTGGGAACCTCTACATATCCTGAACTTAGACCTAGCAGTTGACTACTTTAATAATACTTTCATTAAGGTCATTGACCATATAGCACCCATAAGAACTATTAGAACTAAAGTCCACTCTGCTCCTTGGCTTTCGAACACCACTAGAGCCTTATTAAAATCTAGAGATAAGGCATGGAAAACCTGGAAGAAAAACACTAGTCTTTCTAGACAAAACTATCAACATCTTAGAAACCAGGCTAAACAGCAAACTAAGTTAGACAAACAAAACTACTACCTAAACATCCAAAACAAATACTCCAACAGCCCACAAAAATTCTGGCATGCAATTAACTCCCTACTAAAACCAGGAAAAAACACCACACCCTCTCCCACCGCAACCTCCACAGATACAACTACCGAAATAGCCTCAAAATTCAACCAACATTTTACAAAATCCATTAACTCATTATCCACTCAACTAGCCAAAAATAACTACACACCCATACCTACAGCACCTAACAACTCTGCTCCTCTTACCTTCTACACACCCATACCTACAGCACCTAACAACTCTGCTCCTCTTACCTTCTCACCTATCCCAACCTCTACAATAAAGAAACATCTCTTAAAACTTAAACCCACCACCCTCGCAGCAGATGGCCTACCAGCACATTTCCTAAAATGGCAGCCAACTCCATAGCCTACCCAGTCTCAATCCTTATCAACCGCTCTATACAGGAGTCATATATCCCTCATCTGTGGAAAGTCTCCTATATCATTCCCCTTCATAAGGGAGGCACCTCCTATGATTTCTCAAATTATCGACCCATTGCTATTCTGTCACCTTTATCAAAGATACTAGAAAAATGCATACACTCACAAGTCATGCACTACCTAAACGTAAACAATATCCTCTCTCCACACAACATGGCTTTCGCCCTCACCACAGTACAACCACTGCCCTACTCTCCTTCACAGACCTAGTTAACCAACACAGGAATAACAAAAGATTCGTATCAGCCATATTCCTTGACCTTTCCAAAGCTTTTGATATGGTCTCTCACTCCATACTAATAAATACCCTCACCTCCCTAGCCTTCACCCTAAACACTATTGCTTGGTTTAAAAGCTACCTATCAGAACGACAACAAGCTGTCCAGTGGCAAGGAGCTTTATCATCTCTGCTCCCAACCACCATTGGTGTACCCCAAGGCTCCATACTAGGACCTCTTCTCTTCTCAATATTTACCAATAACCTATACAAAAGTAGCCTGCATGCCTCACTAATCCAGTATGCAGATGATTCCACCCTTATATGCTCAGCTCCATCCCTGACCTCCCTACAGCACCTCACCCAAGAGTCCTTCACCTCAGTAGAAAGATGGATAACTAACATACAACTTATCCTAAATCCTAATAAAACCAAACTACTACTTTTTACCCCAAACAAATCAAAAACAACTCCTGTCTTCTCCATCTCCTCCGCCAATGGTACTATCATCTCTCCCTCCCCTCACACCAAGCTCCTTGGCATTGAAATAGACAACAACCTCCACTTCAACATCCACATCTCTCAAACTATAAACAAGGTGCACAAAAAAATGGGTTCCTTATACAGGCAAAAGAACTTTCTAACTAATCAAGCTAAAGTCACCCTAGCTCAAACCCATCTCCTATCTACACTACTGTATGCAGCCCAAGTTCTCACTTACATTAGGAAATCTGACCTAGACAAACTTGAGTCCTGTTATAACAGAATTGCCAAGTTTGCCAAAAACACCCCATTTAGAACCCATCACTGCATACCTCTCAGACAATCTCTCAATGGCTAGAACTGCCACAGTTGCTACTATATCACCAACTTGTTCTACTCATATAACATCCTAAAACAACCCGCCATAAAATTCTGCATTAAGGCATCTACTGACCCACCACACTCCAAATCAATAATATCCAGCACTCGGGCCAGCCAACAAGTCACCTCAGCAAATAATACAGCAGGAAAAATCTCTGCTACACACTATAGCTAAAATCTCAAATACCCCCATCTGTGACTTCTTGCAGCTGGGGCACCACTCTATTCAAAAACTCACTTAAGGCCCATCTCTACAAGTTCTTGGCTCTGTCCATGTATCACATAGACCACACCTATTACCTTTTTACATCTAAATCTCTATCTGCCTTTTCATGCCCAATAAATATATTTCCTCAAAATATTTTACATGAAAAACATGTACCTATTAAAATCTGACAGTGCTCTTTGCTAACTATATATATATATATACGTAATTTGCTTTTCTATATTATTGCAAATGTCTACTCTTTTTCACTTCCGTCTAGAAATTTCTTGTTCAATAGATAATTTTGCCTACATATTGTATTAGATGCTTATTTTCTGTAATGTGTTATCCTAATGTAACTGGAGCTTTTCTCCCCGGGCCTCCGCTGTAAATGGACCTTGTCCAGTCGGACCTTCCCGGTAAACAAAATTAAAATAAATAAATAAATAAATAAGACTAATTTTTCATAAAATGAGTCTGAATTGTTTTTGCTCTTTTTATCATGTTAATAGCAGCAGAAAATGATTAAAATGGAAAATATATCCATAATATTTAAAATGGAAAAAAACTGCATGTGTGCTGTTGTGAGTAAAATGAAACGTGTATTTCATCATTGTGATAACAGTTCTAATAATCTGTTTATAGGCAATGGGAGCAGAGAATGGAGCATGTGCAGGCATCAGCAGCCATCACTTGGAGTATCTGTATTAAGTTATCCTACAGCAAACCTGCAGCACTCTGTTCAAACTCTGAAGGGCTCCAACAAGCATCCTGTTACAGCTGTTCAAACTCTGAAAGGCTCCAACAAGCATCCTGTTACAGCTGTAGCACAGCTTTGTACAGGATACACCTGCAACATGAACTCTGAATGTGCTCCAAGTTCTATAGTACAGCAAAGTCCATTAGTACATCAGAAAGCTCACAAAGAAAAGAAACCATGGAAATGTCCTGAATGCAATAAGTGTTTCAAACAAAGGAGCCATCTAGTAATACATGAAAGGGTTCACACTGGGGTGAGACCATATAAATGCCATGTATGCAATAATGGTTGGGGCCATGAATGGCCCCAAATAAGTGATTGTCAAACAA
>NC_056744.1:1693660006-1693689585 GCF_019279795.1 Protopterus annectens | reverse complement strand
GAAACGGTTGGAATGTTTACTGCTGTTAGATTGATGAAATGTTAGGATGAATCTGTGGGATAGCAGTAGAGCTCAGTAAAGGAAAATGTTGTAGTGTAGCATAGTCCTTGCAACTGAGCATAGATGTTGCTACCCTGGGGTATAGCAAGAGCAGAGCCAGATATTAGAATAGTAGGATTTCAAGAGGTGTTTGAAATGGGTGCAAGAAGTATTGCTGGTTATATTGTTTGGGAGTGAGTTCCAGGTTTGTGCTGTTGTGCAGGCAGAGAGAGATTTACCTGCTTCATTTTTATGTCTTATTACTTGAATTAGATTTTGGTTGCTAGATCTCAGGACTCTAGTGGTGGTGTAGGGCTGGATTAGCTGTTGGAGGGCAGGTGTTTTTTCAGGGTAGTAGTAGAGTTTATGTGCAACTGTAGCTTGATTAAGTCTTAGTAGCTGAGGAAGTTCCAGCCACTTGAGTTGCATTAGGGAAAGACAGTGATGGGATCTATTTGAGGAGTCTGTTGCAAATTTGGCAATTTTGTTGTAGCATGATTCCATTTTGTGAAGTTCAGTCAGGTGAAGGTTAGTTAAGAGAGGGGAAGCATAGAGAAGGATAGAGAGGAGGTGGCTTCTTGCAATAGTGGCTTTGGTCTGATTAGTCATGAACTTTTTATTTCTATAGAGCAGACCCAGTTTTCGGTTGACCTTTTTTATGGTTTGTGCCATATGGATATCATACTTTAGGTGGTTATCAATTTCAACTCCTAGTAGTTTGGTGTGGTTGGATGGTGTGATTTGAATATTGTTTTTGGAGTTTATAGTGAGGTTATAGTCTGAGTTGGATGATCTACCAGGGGTGAATAGTATTAGTTTGGTTTTCTTTGGGTGGAGAAGAAGTTGTATTTTAGTAAACCAGGTTTCTGCTAGGGTAAAGTTATATTGGGTGATGGTGTGTAGTTCCTTAATGCTGGGGGCAGCACAGATTATGGTGGTGTCATCAGCATATTGAAGTACTGTTACAGTGGGTAGTGAAGAAGAGATGTTGTTAGTGAAGAGGGAGAACAGCAGTTGGCCAAGGATTGATCCCCGAGGGATTCCTACGGAAACTGGTAAGAGGGGGGACAGCTGATAAATAGCTGTTGAACCAGAGTATGGTGGAGGGGCAAATATTGAGACTAGATAGAGTATTGAGGAGCAGATTGTGGTTAACCATGTCAAGGGCTTTTGATAAGTCGAGGAAGATGGAAGATACAAAAAGACCTTGGTTTCTAAAGTGATTGACTATGGTATAGGATAGAAGGGCAGTGGTTGTGCTATGGGAGGGTCTGAAGCCATGTTGGGAGATGGATAGTAGTTTATTTTGTTGAAGATATTGCATTAGTTGCAAATGGACAACTCTTTCTAGAATTTTTGATAAGGGTGATAGTATGGCAATTGGACGATAGTTGGTTATCTCTAAGGAGTTGCCAACTTTATGCAGAGGGACAATATGGGAGATTTTCCAATGGGTGGAAACTTTGTGTTCTGAGATTGATCTATTAATAAGAATCGACACTAGGTAGGATATGGTGCCTGCTGCTATCTGAAGGAAATCTGCAGGGAGTTTATCAGCAGCTAGTGTAGTTGGTTTTAGCTTCCTAAGGAGGTTTGCAACTATTTTAGCGGACACTGGTTGTAGGGAAAAGGTAGAGAAGTTATTTTTGTATGACTGTTATATGCGGTAGAAGATTGTATAGGGGTATCATTTTTCTGGGTTTTGGCTAGATTTTGAACTGTTTCTGTAAAGAATTTATTAAATTGAGTGGGAATATCATCTTGGTTGTTTGGCAGTACAGGGGTGGGAGTGGATGCTTTTCCAGGGTGAAGTAGTCCATTAATGGAGGTCCAGAATATATGTGGGTTATGGCTATATTTATCCTGTAGGTTTTTGTAATAGTTAGACTTGTCTAGTTTAGTTAGTCTCTTGGCTGTATTACGTAGTTCTGTATACATTGACCTTAGGATAGTGTTTGTATCTTTGTGGGAAGCTATCCAAAGTTTGTCCCTTTCTTTCATTATCTTATTTGTCTCTTTGGTGAGCCATGGGGCTTGGTGGGTTTTTGTCCTAATGGATCTAGTAGGGGCATGATGGTCTAGGATATGTAGGAAGGTAGAGTTAAAGTACTGTACAGCTTCGCTGAGAGGTAGTTGTTTAAGAGGGAGCCAGTTGCAGCAATTTAGTGCTTTATTAAAGTCACTGGCTCTGAAGCTTTTTTTATTACGTATTATTTTTAGTAGAGGTAGGTTGGGTAGGTGTTGGGTCTTGCTCCTAATTAGGTAGGTGGGTTGATGATCACTTAGACTGTCAGGTAAACAGCCAGATTGATGTACAAAAGTGGGGTGAGATACCAGAATCCAGTCCAAAATGGATTGACGTTTGGTTGTTCTGTCTGTCCTAAGTGGGGGTTGTGATTATTTGGGAGAACCAGTAAAGGCTGATATGCTCTGAGGGATAATCTTTGGAGCAGTTGGCACAATCTATGTTAAAGTCACCTAGTAGTATTGTTTTGTAAGGGAGGGAGAGAGACAACCAACTTAACATGTTTTCCATAATGGGAATGTTGTTACCTGGGGGTATATATGCCCCTGCGATGCTTATTTGTTTGTTTGGGTTTAATTTAAATTTGGCTAGGATAAGTTCTACGTTGTTGATTTCTTCATTATTATAGTCAAGTAGTTCTAGTGAGAGGTGGCTTTGGAATAGAATTGCTACACCTCCACCCTTTTTCCCTGTCCTGTCTTTACGCAAGATATCATAACCTGGGGCTATGATCTCATTATTGTGGTGATCAGGTTTAAGCCATGTTTCTGTTAGTACCACTATGTCAGGTTTGTATAGTGCTAACAAGGCATGCAGGTCATGTATTTTGTTTAGTATGCTTCTTGCATTGATATTTGGGAGAAGGAGAGATGCTTTGGACTTGTAGAAATGGGGGGTTGGTAGCTTTATTTTGGCTTTTTCTGTTGAGGTAGGGCCTGGATTTGGGTGAATGTCTCCACAGCAGGAGAGTTTTAGGAGTAAGTTTAACTATAGTTTGGTGAGTTTATTAAGAATTTTGGATAACTTCTGTGAGGTATGGGTGTTAGTTTTTATTGCTAATTTGTTATAATAGCAATTGCTTAATGCAAGAAAGAACTCATTTATTTAGTTACTTAGTTGCCCGCTTGCTTATTGCGTTAATTAAATTATGCCTCAGACCCATGGCTACACCAACCATAAGCTAAAATACACATTACTGACATAAGAAATATTGAACAACACAAAAAATTGGAGGCATGGAAAAGAATCGCTAACTGATGTAACACATTAGACATAGGTAAGAAATTAAAAGTAACAATATGTCTAGTATGAAAATATTGTAGTAATTTAGTGCCAGTTATCAATTTAGAATGGTCATGAACAAAACTCTCTCTAAAAGAATGACATTTGTAAGTATGTAACAGATACTCTCTTCAATTTTTTGTAAAGGTTAAAAGGTTCTTATTTTTGAACAGATAAGCTACTTCAGATAATGGAGCAACTTTTATGAAGGCCATCTTAACCAATTTCTGCTAAACAATGAAAAAAAAAAACAGCTAAATTTTAGCAGTTAATATAAATTGATGAAATATGTGTACCAATTGTTTTAACACGTAATCTAATAACTGTATTATTTTATTAAAATAATGAGAAAGCCTTAAAAATTGAAAGTATAAAAATGGTGAAAATGTTTTTAATGGTATGGTAAAGTAATTTTTATGTCATATGGCTACGATACCTATTTAAATACAGGATTATGCAGCGATCATTAGCTCTGAATAAGTCCCAGGCTTGGTAACATGGTGGATGAAAGAGCTTTTACAGTTTTTAATAAACAAGTTATTGAATTACAATACTAAACTGTGTAGTGTATATTTCTCACAGAATTTGGAGTGACGTCTGCACCCCTGGATTTTCTGATTATCTTCTAACTCACAAAGAAAAGTTTTTGGCACTCTTTTCATAATGTTTTGTAATAGCAGATACTGCTAGCAAGGCAGTCTGATTTTGTAAGCTCTGTTAGAGAGCTGAATGAGCATTAGAAAAGTGCAACAGGGCTAACAGTTTCTTCAACGTTAGAGTCGTGGTCATAAAGCTGTGTAAGAAAGTTACCATCTTTGGTTACCTACAACTAGTATTTACTTATTTCCTTTTTTATCCTTTGTTAACCAAGTTAGTCTCATTATGCTAGTGGCCTCTTTTCAGGGGAGACCCAAGCTGGTATTTTTACCACTATGGACAATTTGGCCAGGACATCTGAGAACTTCCTGTACTATGTTTGGTACATTTTGGGAGCTGCAGGCTGGAAGGTAGTGGCATTATAACACAAGAAAGAAGGGAATCTACTGAACAGATTTCAGCTTGACATACGATTGAAAATGCTGAACCTGAAGGAGAAAGATTACTGAATAAGAAATTGCTTAAGTTGTTGGATGAAAATGAACCTGTTACTTGCAAAGCTGCATATTTGAGTTAAATAGTTGATCAATATCCTGCAGAAGGAGGAGAAACCTTCCTTCTTTATCAGGTGATAAATGTCAGGGGTCAAGATTTGGCTCAGTTTACACCTTAGTGACTCCATCTGAATGTACAGAGCTTGTTGCTTCTTAGAATAGCATTTTTCTAAAAACACATACACATAACGGTTACATCTATTTCTGATGCTGACTCTTCTGTTTCACAATAAGCAAGGAAACTACCTATGGTATCAGTATCTTCTGAAAACAATGAAGTACTTAACAGGTATGTGATAAGGGACAATACTGTTTCTCTGGGATATGGGACAATACTGTTTCTCTTCTTAAATTTTCTACTAAACACATTCATACCTTGTCACATGTAGGTAAAGATTTATTTTGCTATGTAAGTTTTGAAACATTTGCATTTGCTTAAGATTTTTTGGCTAAATGTATCTTAAAGAAACTTTGCACTCCTGCACCATATGACATTGTAGGTTTAAATATACAAAGACAAACAGGTATTATCTTGCAATTTAAAAACGCTGATGAAGGGCTAGCTCAGACTGGGTCTCAGTTTTATACATTATGCCTTTCTGTGAGCTGGCACAGATTCAGTCTCACTTTTATACATTATGCCATTCTGTTTTGGGGGAAAAAAAACATGATGCCAGGAAATTATGGACAGGTGCTTGGGAAACCTAGGTAATACTGACAATGTCTTCTTCCTAGTTTTGGGCTTTACCTTGTTCATAGGCTGGTACTAGGCTATCGGCCCTAAGCCTTATACAAGCCTAGCCATAACAATTCCCTATCTATTTCTTCCTTTACTATTTACTTCCCTGGACCTCTGTCTAGCAGGTAAACTGACGTGATCCCCAGGGTGAAATTCCTTTCTCCCATTCAATTGTCAAGGTTCTTTTTGAAGAGGGCCAAAGACTCTCTCTGCTTGACATGTATGGGAAGTCTATTCCAGAGTCTGGGGAGTCTCAGGGTCAGGAACCTATCCCTCCAGCATGTTTTGTTTATTGTGCTGACAAGGTTTAGATCCCTGAAACGTGTGGCTCTGAGGGATTTCTTTAAGTGTAGCATGTCTAACAGCTCTGGGTTTGACATGGCCTTGTATGTTAAGCAGGGATCGCCTCTGAGTAGATGATATGTGGTATAACTGAAGTATTTTAAGATGGTCAGTGTAGGGCATCTGCTTTAGGCCTGTGATTCTTTTAGTGAGGTATTTCTGCAGTCTTTCCAGTTGTTGCAGATGTCTTGAGAGGTATATACCAAACGTGGCATTGCATTCTATAACGGGTCTAATGAGGGATGAGTACAGTGGGACAATGACCTCCTTTTTTCTGGATGAAAAGCCCTTAGTGATGAGGTGTGCCACATAGAAGGATTTCCTGACTGTTGTGGCGATGTGGTTATCGAAGATGAGACCACTGTCCACCTGTGTCTCTAAGTCTCTTATCACACTTTCAGTGTTTAGTGTACTGCCACCTATGTGGTAATTCACGGATACAGTTTTTTTCCCCAAAGGGGATAACTATATATTTCTTGTCATTGAGCTTGAGCCCATGGCTCTGGCACCTAGCATCTGTTTCTGTAAGGCCCTTTTGTATCCACATCATTTGGGGATTCAATAATGGCTCCCAGTTTGCAGTCATCTGTGAACTTTGTTAGCCAGAGTCCCTTAGTGTTGGGCTTGTACTTCAGAGAAGTAGATGCCAAACAAGAGTGGTCCCAGGACTGAACCCTGAGGTACTCCACTTGTCACTTGTCTGGAGTTGGATTTAGAGTTGGCTACTTTAAAAGTGTGGCTTCTGTCACTAAGCCAGTTGGCAACCCATCGAGTGAGTAGGGATTAATGCCCAGCTTAGCAAGTCTATGTTTCCAGAGTGGGGAATGGTGTCAAAGGCCTTGGCAAGGTCCAGATAGGCTGTGTGGACCGCCCTACCCTCGTCCACGGCTCTGGAGACTGATTCGAAGAAGTCAATCAGGTTCGGGAGACAAGATCGGCCCTTCATGAACCCAAACTGGGTGGGGGTCCAGTGTGTGAAGTTTGCAATGTCTTTGTTTTATAAGTTCCATGATAATATGTTCCATGGCCTTGCAGATCAGGCTCGTCAGACTGACGGGGCGGTAGTTCCCAGGATCCAAGATGGATCCCCCCCTTGTGGAGTGGGATAACTGTAGCTATGCGCTACTCAGTGGGCATGAAGCCTGAGGTGAGGCTTTGATTAAACGTGACACTTAGGTGAGGTGCCAGTTTATTTTGTAGTTCATGTAATACACAGCCCGGGATGTCATCTGGTCCCCTGGATGCTGCATTCTTAGCTTTGGAGAGTGGCCGTTATTACCGGAATTTGGCAATCTTCTGGTATTGAGATGGGCTGTTTGGGGGGTGAAGTTGACACCGAATTGATCTGCCAGGATATTGGCAATATCCTTGGGATCAGTATAATAAATGCCATTCTGTTGTAGCTCAGAGCAGATCTGAGCATTGCCATTTAAATTCTTGAGACAGTTATAGAATGCCTAGTGGTTGTCTTTGGAATCTTTGGCAATACCTTGTGTGCCTTCTATCTCTGGTTACAGGGCCTTTGTGCATTACAGATGCAACCAAAGACTTGTTTTCATTGTGGCTCTTATGAACATTGAATACAAACATGTCCTAAGAGAAAATGTGCTCAATGCAGGGAGTTTGATTATACTATTCATAACTGTGAAACATTCTATAAAAATGCAGGAAAACTGAGCACTTTTGGTTTGACTACCATCAAATTAAATTGTCATAACAGTAACAGCCTTGACCTGTTAATACTATAGTTCCGTTATGTACTGCAGAAATATATGAAGTTAAGACTGATATGCATAATGTTCTGACTGAAGAGAGGGACATAGGTGAACAAATCTCACATAGTACTAATGTTACAGATGAAGGTGATAAAAGTGGCCACACAGACATAACTTCTATTTAAAAAGGAGCTTTACTGACAAACACCATTGATGCTTCTAATACTATTTATAAAAGGGTTAAGAAAAGAAAATTAAAGGGTAACAGTTTGCAAAAAAGGGGACGTGATAACCTAACTAAATGTTTCCATAATGTTAACAGTATTATTAATGAAAAAAGGCATTTAGTCATATAGGAAAGTTGCAAGACTATTCATTTGGATATCTACTGTCATTTGAATGTTTGTCTGTTGACTGCTAGCTAACATCACCAGCCACAGGTATTGTGAGGTCATAAAACTGTTTGGTCCTTTGATGAATGTTTGTGCTGTCGAAATACCAAACTCCATAAAAAAAAGTTTAACATTGCTAGATTTGTTTATTCCCACTATTGGCAGACTTCTTACAATTTCAAAGGCCCTTTTGGCTTCATCCTTTTTATTACTGTACATGCACCTACTACCAATATCAGTAACAGACACTTGTAACACTACAGTAGCCCTCCCCAACTGAAACAACATAAACATATCAGTTCTACAGTGGAATTCAATAAACCCTGTGTAAGCTTCATGTAAAGCCTACACAGAGTTTAAGTGTTTGTGAGGCCAGCAGCAGCAGTGATTATATCTTCATGCCGTGCATCATGTTTAAACGTAAACAAGTGTGGTTTCATTGCAGAAACAGTGTTACTGGTCAAGACACAGTGTAATCCAACACAGATAACACACTTGTTTACCTTAGAGTAAACTAGCTTAGCAGGATTGTGCAGAACGCTACAATGATTACCATTGTATATCATATAGCAATGTATATGGTCCAAACACAGTACAGGATAATGTATACAGTGCAGAGTACTGTGGAAATCCATTCCAGGCATTCTGTACAAAAGTTTTGTAAATGATCTGTAAGGATATATGGACTGCCATGTAAAATAAACAGTCACAGGAAGTGTGTGTATTGAACAGGGATACACAGTTGGACTATAGGAATGAACACAGAAAAACAGGAGAGGTGAAACATCGCAATGTACTGCAAATGAGGGCATATAAATGAAAAAACGAGAATATCAGGGATGTTGTATACAATCATGGTTTGATGCATATTGTGAAGCTGTGCAAACTGACTTGGCTGAATATGTCAGCAGAGGTTTCCAACAAGTGGCACACAGTGAAAGGCTCATGAACAGTAAAAGCAGAACACACAATCATGGACAATATCAGAATAATATCACCAGTAATCCCATGTCTCTGACATAACATATGTGGTTCGGAGTGATGATAGACGGTTCTGCATAAACACATATGTACAACTATGGTGACATGTCAGTAATCTATAAGGGTAGTCAAGCACACTGTCCTGACATTGTAACATCTGCTGGAGGTGTTAGGATGGACAATGCTATACCTGTATGTGACATTATCAAATCAAGCACAGATTCCTGACATTGTAACATCTGCTGGAGGTGGCAGGATAGACAATGCTACACCTGTATGTGACATTATCAATACAGGCTAGTTGACTGGTGTGTATGGCAGATATATATGGCACAATCCATACTGTCAAGAATGTAACCCATGGCATCAATGTTGTCAAACAGCTATGTATGTACTGTGTGCATCATCAGAACAGGTTCCACACATGCATCTGGTATAACACCTTGCTGGGAGTTCCGCACCATCAGACAATAATGTTTATGTAACAAAAAGAATACCTAGGTATGGCCAATAAGGTGTGACAGCTCACTGTGGCAACAGTAGTACACTTCAGTTACACATCACTGGAGGATGTGTCAGGAGGTACATGAAGAAGGGTGCATTGTACTCAGTTATTGGTGTCATGAAGGCTGTGACCTATGGAAGTATTATAGCCTTTGATGTGGATATCCTGCACATAGTCAGTAGTTTTACATACAAGGGAGTAGTCACCACTGTGGCCACATGCTGGTGGATGTCCCACATACCATCTGCCCCAGGACATAGGTCAAATACCAGTTGGTCTGGTTATAGGGTGTGAGGTCTACATTATCATTAGGTTGTATGTTTGTTTTCATAATGCAACAAATCCCCCTATGTTTTTGTTCCATCTCAAGTGTTGCCATGTCTGTGGCACAATCCCTGGTGTGTGTTGATACTGTCTGTATTATACTAATATTACAGTTGGAGTCATTGACTGCCCACAATCTGTAGTCCTCCAGACAGCTGTTTGGACACAGGATGTGTATGTCATTCTTGAGATCTGTGATTTAAATAATTGACAGGAAAGGGCCTAACAGACAGCCCAGATGTCCTGACCTGATCACTGGACCCAAGATATAGGTCACTTCACACTTTTCAACATATTTAGATGCCACATATGTGATCCAGTGGTCTACCTACTTCATGGTATAGGTGTTTCTGTCCACATCTGACAGTGTTGAGTGAATACCTCAGTGTGGATTTATGTCAAATGGCTTGGCGTGGTCAAATTCCACAGGATGACAGTGCTGTCATCATACATGTCCTCAATGACTTCTTTGAAGATATCCAACAGATGAAACAGACAGGAATGCATTGTTAATGACTCACACATCTGTTGCTCACAGCCGGAATACTACTTACATCCATGAAAACACACTGGTCTACCTCACAGCTGAGGAGAGTCAGGATGTGTCTATACATGCATGCATCATGTGCTGTCCCCCCTATTCAGATGGCTGCATGTTGATGTACACCCTTCTATTGAAACATAGTCCATTTGAAGGGTGTGTTGAAGTGTATATCCAACCGTATCAGGTAGGTTTATATTCTGAGTCACACTACAGGCAATTTGTGATGTTGTCACGACCCATTGATTCTGTGTGACAGGCCTGGATGAATGTAGGTGAGACAGTGTATACTGCCTATCTTAATCTGACCTAGGGTTTGGACATAATCCCCTTACTTAGTTATCACTGTGAAACTCTCCCAGCTATGATTATCCCTTTCAACACTAGATGGGGAACCAACTGGCTCAATGACAGAACACATACTGTGAAAGTTGATTAATCAACCTCTACCAGTAGATATGTCACCATTGCCATACCCTTTACTGTTTGGAATCTATTTCTCAACAGTCCAGGCTAAAGTATAAGGCCTTTGACTTACCAAGGTTTTTGATTTTAGCATATTGGGTACAATCACCGAGTCCACCAATATTGTTAAATACTACAGGAGGTGCTAAAATACAAATGATTGGTGCCAAAGCCACACAGTCTACAAATAAATGCAAAATTTGTGCCATTATTTTGTCCTTCTGCAAAAGTGGAATTCCACACTAATTGCAACACTGACAACACTCCCCCTATGCTGAAACCCAGTGGTGCAAGACCATAGAACACACACAGATATCAATTTGAACTTTGACTATCAAGTGTCCACAGTGGCATAGAAAGGCTACGCCATGCACCTCAAAAGTCAGACCATCATATCCAGATCTGAGGATGACATAACACTGTACTCGAAACTCATCAGAGCACTAACACAGTATAATGCTGGAGAGACCACAGGGGTTTCTCACTAAGAAACTACATGGCCTACAAATCATGCCATGAAGTATTTGGTTAGACTAAAAGCCCTGTCATTATAATCTGTATCGTATAGGATGAGATGACTTGTGCCTGGCCTACAAACCAGTCTCCAACCTTGTTCAAATGGGAATACTGCACATCCATAAATTAGCTATAGCTGATGACATCAGCAGAGTCTTGAGAGGAAGATTTTAATAGCAGTGTCCCACATGCTGGTGTAAAGTACTCTCTTTAATGTCAAGCAAGTGCAAAAATGCACAGACATCCCAGTTGGCTGCAGTGAGGACAGAACCCCTACTCAAGTACACTGACTGCAGAACTCTATATTTAAGGCAAGCACCACAGCTCAAGCCTGACTTGGAGAGTGTCAGACAGCACTTTATAGGTGAGGACATCAGCAGTGTCTGATGGGGAGAAAATGGTAAAAGCAGTGTGCCACATGCTGGTGTAACATGCTCTCTCTAATGTCAAGCAAGTGTGCACACACACAAACACACAAGTTGACTGCAGTGGGAATAGAACCCCTACCTAATTACACAGACTACAGAACTCAGCACTATGGCACAATATTGACTTTTACAAGGCTGCAGGACAACTTATAGTGGATGACATCAGCAATGAATGTTAGAGAGAAAATGTTTGGAGGCTTGCATGAAACAGATAGCTAGCCATGTTCAACTGTCAAGACATTTTAAGTTCTGCATGTTACCAGAGTGATGAGTGTGCCATAGGAAGTATTTGCTGATTATGTTCCAATGTGCAGGTATATTTTCAAAGACAGCTTTACAAACTATATGCAAATATGTGTCCACATTACTACAAGTATCAGAAACTCAATGTGTATTTTCATTTTAAAGATGTGTGAGGTATACAACATGACACTTGTTAGTAATTTATGTAGTGCAGTTGATAAATTTGTGAACAAGTATTGCGAGACCAGCATTGTTTAGCATGGGGGGAGGTAACAGATGGCTGCATTGTAAATATGTGCCATTTTGTTAGATAAGGCCTTCATTTTTTCTATTTCCACAAGTAGTTTCATGCCATGAACACTAAATGGACAGTAAACAAAAGTAATATGTTCTACATACACATACACTTTGCATAGCAGTAGGTTTGCGTGATGGTTGGCCAAGTGTTTACACATGCAAGACAATACTTTCCTTGTTTACATGTAGTTGAGCAATGTGCAAACACAAGCCTCAATGCTATAATTTCTGAAGGTTCTGAATACTGAGAGTATGAAAAACACCTGATGCTCAGCTGACTCTGTGGCAGCAGGTGTAAATGTACTGACACATTTTTGAGCCCAGATGGATCAAATCCAGGTGTATGCAATACTTTTAAAAAAGTAGAGATAATGCAATTAAATTATACTTCACACTACATTCACAGTGTGTTACTGTGTGTTGATGTAGTGCAATGCATTTAAGCAGCATTGCACGGAGGTAACCGCACCAAGAAAGAGTCATTCAGTATTGGTGAGTGATGCCAAAACTAATTCCAAACATACAGACCAAAAACTGAAGGGCTCCATTTTTTTGACAGTTGTGTGTTGTACGTGATTGCATTTTTTGACCAAATTTTAGGTGCTAAAATAGGGTAGACAGGAAAGTGGAGAAATGGGGGGCAAGCAGGGGATGAACAAACTGAAAGCAATACAGGAATTTGCAGGAGGGAGGTAAGAAAGAACCATAGCTATCCACTCCTTCAGCAGTGTAAAATTAAAATACATACAGAATATTAGCTGAATTTGGACCATCATTTCACAAAGAGGGCTGACAAAACAATCATATTGTATAGCCAATTGGACCAAATCAAGTAATTCAGATGCGCGAAATGGAGAGCTATGTATGGGATGATTTTTTCTTTTTCTTTTTTTTTTTTTTTTTTTTTTGTGCGACAGGTACCCCCTTTTTTTTTTTACTTTAGTAAGAAAGGAATGCTGTGCAAGGGATTTTGGTATTGCTGGGTCGGATAGGTTGGGTAGATGAAGAAGCAAATGCAAACAGGACAAACAAGACAAAACACAAGGATGGTGAGAGACAGAGACGATTGTGGAAACCATGATTGGAGTGAAGACACACAAGATTGGGGGACAATGCAAGCTCATGTCCATCAAACATGGGGAAAGTAAGAATCTAGTTCTCATCTACAGGACTGTCATCACTGTCCCTTTACTCTGCTGTCTGCTAGAGTGATTGACATCTTCTCCTCCTCCAGACCATGAGGGAGAGCAGCCTCTCCATCTGGTGCAGGTCTACACCAATGGTGCCATGCATGACCCTACAGACCAACCCTGGCATGTCTTGGCAGGTGATGAAATCTCTACCTCCATCAGCACTCCCAGAGGGTACCATAGCACCAGCTGCCAAAGTAGTGCCTGAGGGCACAGGTAGTGCAGGGGCATCAGAGGCTGTACTGCCAGGTTGGGTCCCAGATGTGCTGGCTGTCTGTGTTGGAGCCAGTGAAGTGGGGACAAGCTGACCCACTGGGGTTCGCTTACCTGGCTGTGAAGCATTTAATTATCTGTTACAGATGGATGACATGGAGACATTTTGATGACACATAACAGAAAATAAAAAAATAAAATAAAAAAGAGATAAGGGTTGGGTTGAGAGAAAAAAAAAAAGAGATAAAATTAGTACCATTATATGTGACAGACAATGCATTATCACAAAAATGCAACTATTTTTATCTGAAGTATTATGTTTAAGTATACTTCCTAACAACTACAAACTATAATTATAGACTGCTCAAAGTAATTCTTGCAATGTGCATATATTGCAGATTTGCCTAGTCCAATTATACAGATTACAGTTAATAGCAGGGTTTTTATGCCACTTGTATAGATTTTAATTTAAATCCAGGTAAAAACACCACAACAGTTAAAGGCAGCTTGCCAATTTAAAACTTAACAGCAGAAACAAAGCAAAGCTTGTCCACTATGGAGAGGTTTAAAACTATTTAATACTAAAAAATTGGCGGAGCTCTCATCCAGTTACTTTAGTAAATTGACTTCCATGTTTTACTGTGTTTTTATTTTGCTTATACTTGTTGATTTTTAGTGTTAAATAGTTTTAAACCTCTCTGTGGTAGACAAGCTTTGCTTTATTTCTGCTGTTAGATTTTAATTTATGTAATATTATTAAAGAATTCCAGTACTGTATAGTTGTACTTGTAGTATTTGAACCCACAACTTCTGACTACAGTCTTACACTGGCTCCTAAAGTTGGTTTTTGCTACAGACTTAAGCATGCACATTAAGAAACTAAGAGTAATGCTTCTCAATGCCAGAAGTCTAAACCTCAAGATGCACGCACTCAAAACTCTCCTTAGCATGGAGAACATCGATATCTGTGCAGTAACAGAAACCTGGTTCAAGGCTCCCGAGAGCACCCCACCACTACCAGGTTATACCTCATACCATGTTTTTCGGCCCCAAAACTTGGACTGAACCACAAAAGGAGGGGGAGTATCAATATTCGTCAAAGATACCCACACCTCCAGGTTGGTGGCACAGCACGAAGCATCAGAGACTATCCATGTGCAACTAACAGTGGATAAAACTGCCTTCCAGTTTATAGCCTGCTACAGACCACCCTCCCAAACCCAGGAACCCCACTCGGCCTCCCTGAGAACACTGGAAAATATGAAGGTCTTTCCAAACACCATTATATTGGGCGACTTCAACTACCCTAACATAGACTGGGAGCATTACTCTAGCTCCAACACCCTAGCCCAAAGGTTCCTAGAATTTATAAACTCAAATGCTATGGAACAACTTGTTGCCACTCCCACAAGAGGGGAAAACATACTGGACCTGATCATCACCAACATGGGGACTCTATGCTCCAGACCAGAAGTGTATCCCTCACTGGTAAGATCAGACCATAAACTAATCTCACTAGATATTCACATCCCGACCCCAGCCCCTGCCCAGAAAACCACAGTGAAAAACTTCTCTAAAGCAAATTTCACACTCCTCAAAACCGAGGTGGAATCCTTCAAAGCCCCCGGGCCTGTGGAAAATCTGGTCCAGACCGCAGAATCCTTTATAAATGCATTCTATGAACACCTTCAGGAATGCATGGATCATGCAATCCCAAATAAAACCAAGACCCAATCCTCCAAAGTTAGGCGTCCTGTCTGGTGAACCCCAGCCATAAACAAACTATACAATAGAAGGAAGAAGCTACTACATGATAGAGCAAAATCCCAAAAAGGGAAGGCATCTCTGATAAGTATTAGCAAAAAACTACAGGCACTCATAAAATCATCTAAGGCCAGCTTCGAGAGACAAATTGCACAGGACACTAAGGATAATCACAAGGCTTTCTTTAGTTATGTTAGGAACCTGGGTGGGAATTCCCAGATATGCTCAGAATTAGTCCAAAATGACAAAAAATACACCGAACCCACAGACATTGCCAACATCCTAGCTGACAGGTTCAGTGCAAACTTCTCCCCCCCTTCCCCACCAAAAGGGCAAATATCTATCCCAGCAGAGTGCTGCCCCCCTGACATCTCAGATGCTCAGGTAACCGCCGCCCTCTCCAAAGCAAAAAACACAGCATCAATGGGAACAGATGGTGTCCCGGCCGGTGTCCTACATGAACTCCAAGAAGAACTAAACCCAAACATAAAACTACTGTTCATTCTCAGCCTTGGTCTGCAAAGCTATGGAAAGGATCATCATGGACCTCATAAATAAAGATATTGGGGACCTACAGACACTGGATCCTACCCAGTTCGGCTTTGTTAAGGGCACATCCTGCCTCTTAAACCTGGTCGATTTCTTTGAAACAGTCACCAAGGCCATTGACGAGGGAAGGTGGTCCACACAGCCTACCTGGACCTTGCAAAAGCCTTCGATACAACACCCCACTTGAGCATTATAGATAAGCTCACCAGCTTAAATATAAACCCCTATGTCACTAGATGGGTTGAAAACTGGCTCAAGGGCAGAACCCACATGGTTAGAATTGCTGGAGCCATGTCAGACTCCAAACCAGTTACAAGTGGCATCCCACAAGGCTCAGTCCTGGGACCTCTCTTGTTCGGTATATATTTCTTAGAGGTACAGGCTAACTCGGAAGGACTGTGGCTGACCAAGTTTGCAGATGACTGCAAACTGGGCGCCATAATCGACTCTCCAGCCGACACAAGCATCCTACAAAAGGGCCTCATAGAAACAAACAACTGGTGCCAGAGCCATGGCCTCAAGCTAAACGCCAAAAAGTGTATAGTCATCCCCTTTGGCAAAAACAAAGTGCCCACAAATTACCACACAAGTGGTAATCCATTAAGTACGGAAGAAGTAATTAGGGACCTGGGGACCCAAGTTGATAGCAATCCCTCATTTGACAACCACGTGGCCAAAGTGGTTAGAAAAACATTTTATATAGCCCACCTAATCATGAAGGGATTCACATCTAGATCAGGAGAGGTCATCGTGCCTCTTTACTCATCCCTCATCAGGCCCATAATTCAGTACAATGCCCCTTTTGGGATGTACCTTACCAGACACCTGCAGCAACTGGAAAGACCCCAAAAGTACCTCAACAAGAGGATCAAAGGGCTCAAACAGATGCCATATGCTGCCCGGTTAAAGAAACTCCAGCTCTACTCAGTGGCATACCGCCTGCTCAGAGGTGATCTGTGCCTGACATATAAAGCCATGTCCAACCCGGAATTAATGGACATTCTGCACCTCAGAAAATCCAAATCCCATCGAGCTATGCGCTCAAGAGACTTGAACCTCAGCACTGAAATAAATAGGACATGTTGGAGGGACAGATTTATAACCCAGAGGCTCCCTTCACTCTGGAATAAAATCCCAGTCCAGGTTAGGCAGAGTCCCTCATTGACTCTCTTCAAGAGGAATCTTGATGAGTGGATGGGAGATAGTAGGTTTACCCCGGGTATCACTTCTGTGTCACTATTAGACAGAGGCACAGTATACTAACCTCGAAAAAGGGCATAGCAAAATTAATTTAAAATGGGTGGCAAAAGCCAAACACACTCTGGCTAGGCTTATAAATGCCCTAGGGCAGATAGCCTGGTATGAACCTATGAACCTATATTCCTGTGCACTGATCCTATCACCTGGTTGTATGCTACTATAGCAATATGCAGCTTGCTGTTGCTGGGGGCAACATCAGTGTAACCCAGACTTGGCTTTTGCTTTGATGTGTTGCATCTGATTTACCTAGAACCCTGCAGACTGCTGGCATACACAGGTCATGAATAAAAGACATGAAGGAAACATCCATAAAACCATATATAGACAGTCTGACAAACATAATAGGCCTATTTGTTTTTACATTAACCAAGAGCATTAATTCTGACATTAAATTTGCAAAAATAAGAGAAAACATCTCATCTCTACCTATAATATAATCAGTGCAGATTTACACCCCCCCAGTAGCACAAGATTACAGCATATTAACGTAACCTTGCTTTTTGTCCAGCAACTATTTTTCTAAAAAAAAACACCTTGCTCTTTTATAACAAAAAATAAACTGCCAATAACACACAAAATTTCAGAGTTATACATTTCACTACTATCCAAAAAGTCTTGAAAAATATTCTTTACATTTGACCCTCCACCCCATGACAAAGTACAGTTTTGTACCTACCATAAATGTAGATGTCCGATAGGTATGCATCTGCAGTCATAACAAATGGGTTGTCCTGCCTCAGGCAGCCCTTCGGTCGGCCGGATTCCAAAGTCTGGGTCTGGCCACGGCTGATGTCGCACTTCACCCGACGTCATAGCTGCTGGGGTATAAAGGCATCAGCCGACGCCATTTTCCTCAGTGTTTCTTGCCCCAGATGCCAGGTGCCCTCTAGGAAGGCTAAATTTGGATAAATGCAGATAATTCCAAACAGTAGAAAGCAAAATATATATATACATATATACATACAAACAAATACGCCATAATAGATTCCCCCAGTTAGCTAAAAGAGGGGTAAGTACCCTAGGAATACCACAGAGGGGAAGGAGGGTGGGTAATCCTGACTGCAGATGCATACCTATCGGACATCTACATTTATGGTAGGTACAAAACTGTACTATGTCCTTCAAGGATGCATCTGCAGTCATAACAAATGGGTAGAATACCATAGCCAAACTGGGGGAGGAGGCACTAAGATAATGATGGTGTAGTTAAGATCTCTTGTAAAACAGCAGTTGCAAAACCTGGTCGGGATCTGGAGTATAAAGGAAGATTATAATGCTTGGCAAATGTATGCACGGAGCTCCAAGTAGCAGCTTCTAAAATGTCTTTGGTAGCCACTCCTCATAGGAAAGCTGTAGTGGTGGCTGTAGCTCTTGTGGAGTGAGGCCTGATATTTTCAGGAGTTGTCTTTCCATGAAATGAGTAGCAGAATCGAATGCAATTTCCTATCCATTTTGAGATTGTCTGTTTTGAAATTGCTTTTACTTGCACTCCTGTTGCATATGCTACCAGAAGCTGGTCAGTTTTTCTGCTGGCCTTGGTTCTGTCCAGATAGTAGCGCAGTTGTCTGTGTACATCCAAGGTGTGTAGAAGTTTTTCCCCCCTGTTCTGTGGGTTGGGGAAGAATGTAGGTAGATGTATAGCTTGGTTCAAGGATACCCTGGATACCACCTTTGGCATAAAAGTAGGATTGGTTCTCAGAGACACTCTATCCTGATGGAAGATAAGGAAAGGCTGCACTGCCATTAACGCCTGTAACTCAGATACCCTTCTTGCTGAAGTGATTGCTAGCAGGAAGGCAGTTTTCCAAGATAAGAACTGTAAGTCTGCTGTTGCTGCTGGTTCAAAAGGGGGAAGTGTTAATTTTTCTAGCACAAAATTGAGATCCCATGCAGGCAAAGGTGGTTTCCTTGGTGGCTTTACATTTTTGATCCCTCTCAAAAATTGTCTGAGGAGAGGATGAGAGAAGACAGGAGGATCCATGTTGTATTCTGCTGAAATTGCTGATGCATGTATCTTAATGGAAGAATAGGACAGGCCATTGTGGAACAGTTCTGCTAAGTATTCCAGGATGTGTGCTAGGTTTGCTAGTGTGACATTTTCTCCCTTTTCTGCACTCCAAATGAGGAATCTTTTCCATTTGGCTGAATATGTTTTCCTTGTGGAGGGTCTGCGAGCCTCCGGGATAATGTCCTTAACCCTCTGAGATAAATCAAGTTGGTTTTGTTTTATGCAATTTTCCAAGCAGTTAGCTGCAGTGTTTTTAAGTTTGGATGCAGGGTCTTGTAGTTGTTCTGCGTTAGAAGTAAAGGACATAGAGGTAGATGCCATGAATGCGTCCGAGACATGCTTCTCAGTAGCGGGTACCAATGTTGCCTTGGCCAGTCTGGAGCTATCAGAATTACCTTTAGCTGTTCCTCTCTGATCTTCAGTAGAACTTTGTACATCAAAGGAAGAGGTGGAAAGGCATATACTGTCAGGTCCTTCCAGCTGAAAGAAAGGGAGTCCACCCTCCAGGCAAGTGGGTGGTATACTCTTGAGCAGAATTTCTTCAGTTGGTGGTTGTGTGGGGAGGCAAACAGGTCTATCTCTGGCATTCCCCATTTCTTTGTTATGGTTTTGAAAATATCTGGATGCAGCATCCATTCGTGAGCATCCGTGGTAGTTCCGCTTAAGCTGTCTGCTAGTGAATTCTCTTTTCCTGGTACAAATCTGGCCTGCAGTTGGATGTTGAGATTCAGGGCCAAGTTCCACAGGTCCATTGCCATCCGGCATAGAGGGTATGAATGTGTGCCTCCCTGTTTGTTGATGTACCACATGACTGTGGTATTGTCCGTCCTTATCAGCAGGTGTCCTTGCTGGATGAATGGTCTGAATGCCTCGATTGCATGTTTCACTGCCAGCATCTCCTTTAGATTTATGTGTAGATTCAGCTGGTCTTGCGACAATAGGCCTTGGATACACTTGTCTTCCATGTGTGCCCCCCAGCCTAGGTCTGAGGCATCCGTGGTGATGGTCTGCCTTGGATGTGGTTTGTGGAAAGGCAATCCTCTGTTTATCTGACAGGCCTGAGCCCACCACAGGAATTCTTTTTTCAGACATGGAATGATTGCTATCTGGGCTTCTAGACTGTGTCTGTGTTGAGACCATACATTCCTTAGGTACCATTGTAACTTTCTCATATGCAGCCTGGCATGTGGGATCAATATTATGCAGGATGCCATGTAACTCAGGGCCTGCAGGACTTTCCTTGCAGTAAGCTGAGTTTGTCTTGTTAATGCCATGAAATAGACTGGTAGTTTCTTTTGTTTTTCCTCTGTGAGAAAAGCCATCTGAGTTATTGTGTCCAGTTCTGCACCCAAAAATTTTATCCTTTGGGATGGCACTAGTCTTGACTTTTGTATGTTGACTGTGTATCCCAAGGCTTGCAGCAGTTGTATGACATTGGCCAAATCCTTTATTAATTTTGTCTTGTTGTCCGCTTGTATTAGGCAGTCGTCCAGGTATGGGTAGATTTGAATTCCCTGAAGCCTGCAATGAGCAATTACTGATGCCAGGCATTTCGTGAATACTCTGGGTGCAGTAGATAAGCCAAAGGGCAATGTTGAGAATTGATAATGCTCTGATCCTGCAAGAAATCTGAGGTGTCTTCTGCAATCTGGTCATATAGGGACGTGCAGGTATGCCTCCTTGAGATCTAGAGTCACCAGCCAAGACTCCTTGCCCAACATGGGAAGAAGTTGATGTAGTGTCAGCATTTTGAATTTTGGAACAATGAGATATGTGTTCAGTGTGGACAAATCGAGAATAGGCCTCCATTGATTTTCTTTTCTTGGTACAAGGAATAGTCTGGAGTAAAATCCTTGGCCTTGTTCCATAGATGGTACCTTTTCTATTGCTCTCATCCTTAGTAAACTGATGATTTGTTTTAGAGCCTCTGATTTCTGGCTTGGTGGAAGGTTTGGCATTCCTCTCTTTTTTGGTAGAGTGTGGAAGTGAAACCTGTAGCCCTTGTCTATTGTTTGTAAAGTCCATTTGTCTCCTGTAATGCAATGCCAATTTCTTGAGAATAAAGCTAGCTTTCCGCCCAAGGGTGCTTCCAGTTGTTCCCTGGTAGGCGGAATCAGAGCCAAGTCATTGTGTCTGTCCTGTAGAAGTGGTTGTAGACGCAGCTGTGGCGGCACTTCTTTGGTTGGCAGGTTGCCACTGACGACCCCTGTAGGCACCCCTAGATTGACCACTGCCTCTTGGGCGTCTATTTCTGCCTCTCTGTGCTCTGGAGGTGTCTGGAAAGGACCAATTCTTTGAAGGCCAATTTCTGCTAAACCTCGGAGGTTGGACCTGCAAAAAATCCTTGACTGTTTGGACAGATTTTGCTTTTTCTTTCACTTTCTTTAGAACCTCCTGTGCAGGGGAGCCAAACAAACTTTGTTTCTCCATAGGGGCATCCAGGAGTTTAGACTTAACATGGTCTGGTAATGATTGTTCTTTTAACCAGGCATGCCTTCGAATCACTGCTCCAGTCATAGCTGATCTAAATGAAGCCTCCAGTGCATCATAGCCACATTTTAAGAAATGATTACTGACCTGCTGAGAGTTGTGTACCAAATCCTGAAGGGACTTATGGTCTAAAGGTTCAGGAGAGGCCAGTTTTTTATTCAGCTGATCTAACAAAAATTCCTGGTACTGTATCATGTGAAATTGACAGTTTAAAGCCCTGGCAGAAAGAGTAGCAGATGTATAAACCTTTTTACCCCATCTCTCTAATGCTCTAGATTCTCTTTCAGATGGTAGTGAGTTTTTGGCAGAGGCAGCTGCAACACCTTTAGGGCCCTGAGAAATGGTTTCTGGGTCTGCAGCATGAGCCTTATACAAGTGGTAGTGAGAATCCGGGACCCTGTAGTATCTGTCAGGCTTTGCAGGGGCCGGGGGAAGAGAATCAGGGGCAGAACTGGCATCATTGTATGCATCATCAACAACTGATAGTACAGGTGGAATGGCTAAAGGCCTATGCTGTGGTAAGTGTAAAAAAGTCCTTAGCCTTTTCCTAGAATCAGAAAAATCCTGACCCTGCCATTGGAAGTGTTCCTTCATTGAGTGTAGGGTTTCCCCAAAAGAAAATTCTTCTGGAGGTGAGGCAGAAGGAATGGAGTCTTCTGCATCAGAATCCTCATAAGGTGAGTACGGGCCTTCCTGATGGTCCGATACATCTGAACCATCCGAGGAGTAGTCAGAGGAGACAGGTTCAGGGGGTTCAGTCCTAGGCCTCTTTTCAGGAGGGGGTTGTGAGGCCCTGTCTGGGTGAGGTTGGGTTCCCCTGATCAGAGAAATAAGGTCCTCAGCAAGGCTGAGAATCTGGGAACTTGAGGTAGGCCTGTGAGAGGGAGCTTTTGTAGGTAAGGCCTTGGAAAGTTTGGCTGCTTTAGCCCTGGAAAAGGCCTTGATAGACATAGAAGCAGGGGGTCTAGCTGCCCCACGTGCAGGAGTAGAGATGTCCAACGGAATAGTGTCAGACAACTCTTGTGTGCCTGCTACTTCAGCAGGAATTTCTGTAGCCGACTCAGCCATGGCCTGTGTGGCCTCGGTTATCGGAGGCATGCTTTCGGCCGAAGGGAGAACCGAGGTCTCGGTTTCAGCCGAAACCGAGACACTCGCGGTAGGCCTAACCGTGGTTTCAGCCGAAACTGCGGGCCACGAGTGTCGGTCCTTTTCTTTGCGTTTTTTAGCTAAATGTGTAGTCGGAGTCTCCGATGGCATTTTATATGCAAAAGTGGAGCCAAAAAACTCTTCTGCAAACTCCGACCGACGTCTGAGAGTCCGTCGGTTGAAGGAAACACAGGCTAAACAAGCTGATACGTCGTGGTCTGGGCCTAAGCAAGGAAGGCAGTAAGAGTGTAAATCCTTATGAGGTATTTGTTTCCCACAAGTTAAACAATTATTTACTTTGTCTGACATCAGCTGAGGCAAGAAAGAGTCCCCAATGGGGTACTTAGCTTTTTAGAAGTCTTCGGTACGTTGAAATCTCTGGATCTGACCAACCGGCACTTGCGAACAGCTTCTGCTTCGGGCACCGCATGGCAAGAAAGACTGAGGAAAATGGCGTCGGCTGATGCCTTTATACCCCAGCAGCTATGACGTCGGGTGAAGTGCGACATCAGCCGAGGCCAGACCCAGACTTTGGAATCCGGCCGACCGAAGGGCTGCCTGAGGCAGGACAACCCATTTGTTATGACTGCAGATGCATCCTTGAAGGACATCTTAATACCTCATTTACATTCGGGATCCTATCATAAAGGTACTTGCCCAGCTTCATTCATGCTATAGAATTTCTCCATACTACATATAGAGTATAATCTACCACTAATTGTTGTTTCCCAGTAGAAAATTCAGCCTATGCAGCCACGTTCGGCTTTTCTTATTAAGGATCCATCACTTTATTAAACAAAAATACTATCCCCTTCAGGACCAAAAAAAAAAACATATTTATTACAGTAAAATTAAGATGTATGCAATGAGCACAATCTCATCCATGTATGATCTCTACCTGTAATATCAACACCAAAAAAAGTAAGAAAGTGTTGCAAAAAAAAAAAAAAAAAAAAACTAATTGTGCAGGCAGCAAATACTAGACAGTGGATGTGCATACAAAACAAAGTTTGGAGAAGAACACTGGCTCAGCAACAGTCGGGAAAACAGAGTAATCCTTAACATAAATTGATGTGTCAAGCAACTACTCGTAGTAGAATAGTTCCGAAAGAAGGTGTGCATCAGCATTGCATTGGATGCTGAAACAATCTGTTGCATAAATAATTAGTTGGAGGTGTTTCCTGGGTGAAACGTCAAGGTGAGTGGATCATGGTTGATTCATTGAGCAGCAGTGGCAGAAATGAAAGAAATATGAAGGATGTTATTACTAGGTCCTTCCAGCACCCATTTACTCTCTACAGGGTGTTATTACTAGGACCTTCCAGCACCCATTTACTCTCTACAGGGCGTTATTACTAGGACCTTCCAGCACCCATTTACTCTCTACAGGGTGTTATTACTAGGACCTTCCAGCACCCATTTACTCTCTACAGGGTTTTATTACTAGGACCTTCCAGCACCCATTTACTGTCTACAGGGTGTTATTACTAGGACCTTCCAGCACCCATTTACTCTCTACAGGGCGTTATTACTAGGACCTTCCAGCACCCATTTACTCTCTACAGGGTGTTATTACTAGGACCTTCCCACACCCATTTACTCTCTACAGGGCGTTATTACTAGGACCTTCCAGCACCCATTTACTCTCTACAGGGCGTTATTACTAGGACCTTCCAGCACCCATTTACTCTCTACAGGGTGTTATTAACTAGGACCTTCCCACACACATTTACTCTCTACAGGGCGTTATTACTAGGACCTTCCAGCACCCATTTACTCTCTACAGGGCGTTATTACTAGGACCTTCCAGCACCCATTTACTCTCTACAGGGCGTTATTACTAGGACCTTCCATCACCCATTTACTCTCTACAGGGTGTTATTACTAGGACCTTCCCACACCCATTTACTCTCTACAGGGCGTTATTACTAGGACCTTCTAGCACCCATTTACTCTCTACAGGGCGTTATTACTAGGACCTTCCAGCACCCATTTACTCTCTACAGGGTGTTATTACTAAGACCTTCCAGCACCCATTTACTCTCTACAGGGTGTTATTACTAGGACCTTCCCGCACCCATTTACTCTCTACAGGGTGTTATTACTAGGACCTTCCAGCACCCATTTACTCTCTACAGGGTGTTATTACTAGGACCTTCCAGCACCCATTTACTCTCTACAGCTCGGCGAGACTCATGTAGAGTTAAACATGGTTACTAGCAATGGAGAGGAAGAAACGGAGAACATCAGAACCAGTGAATCTGGGAATTCCACTGTCAGCATCACTCTTATGAGGTGTGGCATTCAAATGGTAGGGGAGAAAACAGTTTTAAAATGAGGAATTAAAAGCTGCAGCATGTAGTTGTCCTTTAAATTATGTAACTGAAAGGCTTTCAACAGTGACAGTGTACATTTTTCTCTGCTTCATTCATCAGTTGTTCTGTCAATAAGTTTCAAATGTCACTTCACAAAATATTCATTGCATGAGATCTATGTCTTTAAAATCAAAACTCAGAGGCAAAAATAATATTACCCATAGTGTAATACCAGTTAATGTCTTCATTGCTACTGTTCTGATTCATAATATTAGTAATGTACTTTGTTCTGATTCTTACCAGTAGTAGTTTTCTCTGCTCATTTAGACCTTCAATGTTCCCTTGTGCTAATATGCTTACCTCTTCCTGCCTGCTTCTTCTGCCTGCCCGATTAACAATTTCATAAGTCTTTGCAGTTCTTCTGTCAGTGTTTGTATCAGTCACCAATTGCAAGCGTATGCCCTTAAAACTGGCTCCTGTCAGACAAACATACACCCAGATTTACATAAAAAGTACATTTATTTCTCTCCCAGATTCTTACCAGATTTTCAGAAACATCCTGTTTCTGCAGCACTTGTGCAAACATCATATTCCAGTCAGCCTCACCTCCTTCTTTGGCTCTTCCTTCTGGTTAAATGCATTAAAACTTATGTTTCAAGTCCTTCTCCATCAAAACTGGAGACAATTGCATCTGTTCTCTCTGTATTAGGTTCATAGGTATTTACTAATGACCACTAAATCCTTTATACGCCTAGACAACCATATTAAATGTATCCTGTAAATTTATCTGCTGGCCTTTGTAAATCTGGCGAAGCCTTCCATATGCACCCTACATGGTTATGTACCTTACAAGTTACTTAATGCTGTAGGGCTCCACAGACCTTACAGCATTCTCAGCTTTGTGACAGCTATCCTCTGCCATACTGGAAGTTTCTCAGCCCAGTAGTAACCCTCTGCTGCTAGTAGTTTGATCAAAAAGATTAGGGGAATTTCCCAATGTCCTTTGTCATATTTCCCCTAGTCAGTATAACTACCACCTAGGGTCTCCCCTGAAGAGAGTCTACTAGCCTACTGGGAATAAATTGGCTAACAAAGGATAGATGGATAACTACATACATGCTAAATAAATAACATTTCAAAAATCTTATGAAATCCTGGGGCAAATGATGAAGGTCTTAGTATAAAATGTGGGTTGTGTGCTGGATCAAGGAGCTGTTCACCTGTGCTGAGGTAAGCTAATGATTGTTGTTTTCTGCTTCAGTGCTTTAGGCCTGTGAGTCATGGGCAGTCACTGAACACCTCAATATAGTCTCCAGGAATCTCTTCTCAAAAGAACAGTGAAGGAATATCACCCTCACCTTTTCTGATGGCTGTGTTATTATCAGCTATAGGGACCCTCAGAGAGGCAAGTGAGCTTATCAGTTACAGTCCTAAGGTACCTAAAGCTGATGAAGTAGCAGCCTCCAAGTAGTCACACCAGAAGCCACAGCCACAAGTAACGTTGAGTACAGGGTCTATGAATGCCCCTCATCAGCCTCTGTGCCAGCAGTCCTAAAGAAGCTTTCAGATTCAATATGATTGTCATTGGTTTCCTGGAGTTTCTCTGTGCTTGCATTTTAAATGATGGCTGGCAGAAGCCTTGAAGGACATCATGCTGCAATGAAACCAGGCATGCTCCTTCTTTTGGCCTAGATTTTCCCAGAGAGATTCCAGACTTTCACAGATCATTCTCAGGATGAATTTGGTACAATGTAGACAACTTCACATTTCATGCTCCAGGCACATACAAAACAGAAAATACTTTCTACACTCTAAACAATTATTCACTTTTTCAATATATTTACTAGAACATTTACACTTAGTATTATCAGACATCTATCAAGATACAATTACTAAGATAAACAGAATTTCCTCAGTGGGATACTTGCCTCTCAGAGGGCAGGCTAACATGAAGTACTGATGACAATGAGCACTGAATGCAAGGGACAAAAAACTGTGGCAACAAACATCTGACGATGGCACCAGCCAACACCCATTTTATTATATCACAGGTGTCTAGATATCCAGGTGAGAGGGTTTCACCTGAGGATCATAGTGGGAAGGTACAAGTCCTAGAGGAAGACCAGCCACTGGGAACCTGCAGGCAAAAATTTCAGAAGATACCTGCAACACTGAATATTATGATGAACATACTGGGGTACTTAGTAAAATGTACAGAATGGTTAGATGTAAACTGTACCCTGCATACAAAGCATTTAGGGCTTCATCCTTTAGAACACAACTGGAGCTGGGGTTTTACGAGAATGACAATAATTTAACAATTAATTTTTCTTTCATAGTTTAAATGTTTTGTCATTCTTCTAAAATTCCAGCCCAAGAGGTGTTCTCAAGAATACATCACTAGAGTCTAGAGAGGAGAGTAACACAAATGCTTCCAAGACTGAGAGAGACAGTCCAAGAAGATATTACAGCTGTTAATATAAGAGTGGCAATGGCATAACTTTGAAAGAGTCTGCTGTTCTTAGGTGAACTTTAGAATCGAACACAGGGAATCTCAAACATATGAACAATCATATAAGGTTGAATATATTAAGTGAACACATGATGAAAATATTTATTAGACTTTTGCTAGACATCAGAAATAAAGCAGGGTAAAAATATTCTTTATTAAAATATTATTCTATAAATTCTCACCATCGTACATATATATGGGTCTACTTGAAAATGCCGACAACGAGAAGACCAACAGTTGAGAATCCTGACGCTGAGAACACCAACATGTTAAGGTAAGTGTGCGATAGGGACGGACGTTAGGGTCAGGGTGTGGGTAAGGTAAGTGTGTGATAGTGATGGACGTTAGGGTAGGGTGCGGGTCAGGTAAGTGTGCGACAGTGACGTACTTTAGGTTTAGAGGCGGGTAAAGTGAGTTAGGGTTAGGGTGTGGGTAAGGTAAGTGTGCGATTGTGATGGACCTTAGGGTTAGGGTTTGGGTTAAGGTTAGTGCACAAACAGTTGTGTATGTAAGGTTTAGTGTAGGTGTGTAAGGTTTTTGGTGTGCTTTTGTTGTGTGTGTGTGTGCATGTGTTTTTTGAGAAATGTATTTGTTTTGTTGAGTGCCAGGATTTTGGTTTGTCAGGCATGTGGAGTTTTGTGCTTTTGAACTTTCTTTTTTTTTTATGTCGGTTATTTCGTTGTCTGTGTTTTGGCGTGTTGGTGTTATCAGGTAGACATAGATATATATATATATATATATATATATATATATATATATATATTTAGAAGAACAAAACGGTGCACAGGTGGAATCCAAAATTGACTTTTCAGATTCTGAAGAAGTCAATAGCTTATCGCTGACGAAAGCACTAAATAAAAGTCAATTTTGGATTCCACCTGTGTGCAGGGCTTTGTTCTTCTAAATATTGTTTTGGGTTTGAGTGAATTGTTCGGTATATATATATATATATATATATATATATATATATATATATATATATATATATATATATATACATATACATATATATATATATGTGGTTCTACCTGAGTTAGTCGACACGCCAGAACACCGACAAGCGAATCGCGAGCCCCAGAAGATCGACAATTCAGAAGACCGACGCGACGGATGAAAACACCGACGCCGAGGATGCCGATATGGGAAAAGGCTGTGTAAGTATGCGGTAGTGACGGACGTTAGGGTGCGAGTAAGGTAAGTGTGGATATTGACGGTCTGTGGGGATAGGGGTGGGTTAAGTGAGTTAGGGTCAGTGCGCGTGTTAGGTAAGTGTGTGGTAGTGATTGTGTTTGGGTTAGGGGCGGGTTAAGTGAGTTAGGGAGCGGGTCAGGTAAGTGTGCGGTAGTGATTGTGTTTGGGTTAGGGGCGGGTTAAGTGAGTTAGGGTTAGGGAGCGGGTCAAGTAAGTGTGCAGTAGTGATAGTGTTTGGGTTAGGGGCAGTTTAAGTGAGTTAGGGTTAGGGCGTGGGTTAGCTGAGTATGCGATAGTGACGGACCTTAGGTTAGGGTTAGGGTTGTAGATAGTTGTGTATGTGAGGTTTAGTGCGGGTTTGCAGGGATTTTGGTGTGCTTGTGTTGTGTGTGTGGTTTTTGGACAGGGAATGTGTTTTGTTTGTTGATTGTTGTGATTGTGGTGTGTGCAGTGTATGAGGTTTCGTGTTTGTGTACAGTCGGTTATTTCGTTGTCGGGCATGTGGGGTTTCGTGTTTTTGCACTGTCGGGCATGTGGGGTTTCGTGTTTTTGCACCGTCGGTTATGTGGTTTCGGTGATTGTGTTGTCGGTGTTTTGGGGATTCGATTATGTCAGGTAGAACCATATATATATATATATATATATATATATATATATATATATATATATATATATATATATATATATATATATATATATATAGATATATATATACACACACACACACACACACACACACACACATACACACACACACACACACACACACACACATTTATACAGTACAAGCTTCAACCATGCATGACAGCAAATTCCATAATCCCTTCTTTTTACTACAGTTTATTTCTACAAATCCAAATTAACATGAAGTAACAGGGGTCTACTGCATTTCTGAACTAATCAACAGAAAATAAAATCATCATCATAAAAAATGAGCACACCATTGGATGACTGCC
>NC_056744.1:1693637447-1693659506 GCF_019279795.1 Protopterus annectens | reverse complement strand
GACAAGGTTGCCTTATGAGGTATTTGTTTACCAGAAGAAAGACAATTGTTAACTTTTCAGTAATTTCTGACATCGCTGAGGCAAGAAAAAGGTCCCCAACGGGTACTTAGCTTTTTTCGATGACTTCGTATCGTAGAATACAGGAGCTGACTGACCGGCACTTGCGAACTGCTTCTGCTTCGGGCACCGCGGCAAGAAAGACTGGAGAAAATGGCGTCGGCTGATGCTTATGTACTCCAGCCGCTCTGACGTCGGAGCGCAATGCGACATCACGACGCCGACCCAGACTTTGGAATCCGGCCGACCGAGGGCTGCCTGAGGCAAGACAACCCACATGTTATGACTGCAGTTGCATTCTTGAAGGACATCTGTGGAAAACACCTCCCATGTCACCTAGCCACAAACAGAGTCAGGTAACAGTTGAGGGCCTCATGACCTCTGCCTTGCTCATTTCCTTATCAAACAAGATAAGCTACACATTTTAAACACTGAGGCATCCTACATCATCTGGTACTACCTAGTATTAATATATGAAGGACCTGCGGATTCATTGAATTCTACTATTTCTATTTTTTTACTCTACAGTGACCTCAGTGGAACTGCTCAACAACTACACTTGCTTGTGTAAAAAAATGATTTCCTTACCTTACATCTGAGCTGCCACCGAACCAAGCTCAAAGTCTATCTTCATAATCATATACACACACAAATACACACACACACACACACACACACACACCTATATATATCTACAGTTTTAACTCTGCCACTTCCAGCTCTGACTCCTGTCTTTTCAACAATGCCACCATCTCCATCCCGTATGTCATACCTGGTCGCTGGTCTCACTATCATCTTGTAGACCCTTCCTTTCACTCTTACTGGTACAAGTCTGTCACAATTCACTTTTGACACTCTTCTCCACCCACTCCACCCTGCCTGCACTCTTTTTCACCTCACCATTAGTCATACACCTTCACCAACTCTACTCCCTGCTTCACACCATTCCTCTATCCGCACTCTCATTCACAAACATCCTGCAGAATATACCCAGCTTACTGCAATCACTTAGCCATGTCACTCACTACCTTCCACATCCTTAGGGTCCATTTCACCAATGTGCCCACTGTTGATGCCTCTCAATCTGTCTCTCCCCACCTGTGCAAAATTGACACCTGTGCTCTACACCCCCACTGATGGGTTTCATAGGTAGGTAATGTCTGCTGCACTGTACAGCATAATCTAGGTGTAGTACTGCACACATTAGTTTTAGGCCTTGTTAAGTCTATTTTGGCCCATAGTTGTGGACCAGACACCAAACGTTGGCCAGTGCTACAATGTATTGCACCTGTCATAGCCTCTCACAGTCTTCATCTGTTGTTGCTTTCTCCAACAGCTCATCGAACAACACTTCCTCTGCCACTGACTATGGTCAAGCTGGACCTCCAGTGGTAATCCCCTGCTTTAACTGTCTGTATAATACCACACTTTGCAACACTGTGCAGACAGCAAATATCTTGTTGCAGTTCCCAAGGCATAATGCAGTGTGCTACTAACAGAAGCTCGGAAGTGGGCCTTCAATAATTTGAACAAAAGCTCAATAATATTAGTGTAAGTGACATTGCAGAGTTCTATGGAGTCTCAACCATGCTCTGTGGGTTGTTTACTGGTGTCATAAACCATGGCTGTAGGTGCATTCAGCATAATCAATATGATGTTCACAAGAGAAATCACCCCACACATATAGATAGTATTTGTCTGATGTGCCAGATGTGGGAATTGTCTGGATGGCACTGGCGCACATTCTATATAATATAATATAATATAATGCACCCGCACATTCTATATAATATAATGCACCTGCACATTCTATATAATATAATATAATGCACCCGCACATTCTATATAATATAATATAATGCACCCGCACATTCTATATAATATAATATAATATAACGCACCCTGAACATTGAACAACACCTGGCAATTAATGAAGTGGAAACCCTTCAGACTGACACACCATTGCCACTTAGATTACGTGGAGCTTTCATTTCTCCTCTTACCTTCAAACACTCAGACTTGCGAGAGACGCACTTATAAATCCAAACTTCAAGCCACGCACTCTCCAGCCAGGACCAGAAAATCTGGTCAAGAGGAGAAGGTCAACACTTGCACCACAACACATGGAACACATAGCCCTCCAGAACACACACCGACACTGCCTTCACATAAAAATACAAACCACACCCCCACCTTCACGGAGGCTCTCAATAAAAATCTACCCAAGCACCAGAGACCTCCAAAGCAGAAATGCACTCGACCACCACAACGCAACACTAATCATGAGATAAAAAGCCCCTAAGGCAAAACAGCATGTCCAACACACTATTCATAGGTGACTTAATAGTGAGGCACACTGATGTCCCACTCACTAGGTTTAATAAAGAGAAAGTAACAGTCAGCTGCCTGTCAGGTGCCAGGAACCGCCACATAATGCACACACTCAGGTCTCTCAACAATGGTACAAATATGGCTCTGTCATTCTACATGTGGGTGTGAATGACCTGAGACGTACCTCACTGGGCTACATGAAAAGAGACCTGCAGGAGCTCTTGGATTATGTAACCCAGGCGGGTATGACCCTAGCCCTGAGCAGCATCCTACCATCACACAGAATGATACCACAGTACAAGCAGAAAATGATTGATTTCAACAATTTGCTAAGTTTCTGGCATCATCCTAAGGGGATCTAGTATCTGTCTGCCTGGGATGACATGACTGACAGACTTCGATGCTTTGCCAGAGATGGTCTGCATCTGTCACTCCTGGGCTTCCGGATTATGAGCCAAGGCTCCTGCCACCCTTATAGTGCCTTTTTTAGGTGATGTTCCAAAGACCAAATTACACTGTAATAGCTACAAGCAAATGCAATCTGAGGGTCATGCTGCTCAACTCTAGAAGTCGAAATCTCAAAAAGTACTCGCTCTAAGCACTCCTTAAAATAAAGAAAACTGACATTTGTGCTTTAACAGAGACCTGGTTCAAGTCAGCAGAAAGCAACCCTGCACTACCAGTCTATAGATCTTTCCACGTCTTTTGACCCCAGAACTTGAACCGAAGCTCCAAAGGTGGTGGTGTTTCCATCTTCATAAAGGATGCGCACACCTCCAGACTGGTAACTCAACATAACACATCAGAGATACTTCAAGTGCAGCTAACATTAGGTAAGACAGTGATTCAGGTCGTAGCCTGCTATAGGTCCCCAACCATGTCCCAAGGCTCGCACTCCATGTTCCTAAGCAACCTGGAGAATATTAGGGTCCAACCTAACACTCTCATACTGGGCAACTTCAACTACCCCTCCATTAACTGGGAAAACTACTCATGTACCAATATACTTGCCCAATGTTTCCTGGAGTTCATTAATTCTAATGCCCTGGATCAGCTAAATTCTTACCCCCCCACTAGAGGTAGCAGCATCCTTGACTTGGTCATTACTAACATGGGCGACCATTGCTCTACACCAATAGTCAGGTCCTCCCTGGTTAGATCTGACCACAAACTAATCACCTTGGAAATCCAACCCCCCCCCCCCCCGGCAAAGGAAATCACCATGAAAAACTTCTCCAAAGCTAACTTTGGGTTCCTAAAAAACAGAGGTGGCCAACTTCACGGCACCCATACAAATGGAAAATAGTTGTGTGACCGCAGAATCATACACCAATGCACTGTACGAACATGTACAGAAATGCATGGATCTCGCCATACCCAACAGAACCAAGACACTCTCCTCCAAAAAAAGGAAGCCAATCTGGTGGTACCCTGCCATAAACAAACTCTACAACAGAAGAAGGAAACTGATGTGGAATAAGCTGAAGCCCCAAGACTGGAAAAACTCCCTTTTCAGCCTCCACAAAAAGTTGAGATATCTCATCAAATCCTCTAAAGCTAGCTATAAAAACAGAATTGCAGCAGATAGTAAAGAAAACCACAAGGTCTTCTATAGTTACGTAAACAATCTCCACAGCAATACCCAACTTCACTCTTGAGCTTCTGCACAATGATACCTCCTATACCAAGCCAACAGATATTGCCAGTATACTGGCCAATAAATTCAGCATCCACTTTACCCCTCTCCTTCCCCCAAAGGACCAATTACCCAGTAGATTGCCAGGCACCCAGTATTACTGTTGCACTGGTTAAAACAGCACTGTCCAAGGCCAAGAATACAGCTTCTATGGGACCTGACAATATCCCTGGTTGTGTTCTACACGAACTTCAGAGTGAACTGGCACCACACCTGTGTAGCCTGTTCAATCACAGCCTCACCTCAGGCTTTGTCCCTACCGAATGGTGCACTGCTACAGTCATCCATCTCCACAAAGGAGGAGTGACTACAGACCCTGAGAACTATCACCCCATTAGTCTGATATGCAAAGTTATGGAACACATCATCATGGACCTAATAAACAAGGATATAGGGAATCTCCAAACTCTGGATCCCACACAGTTTGGTTTTGTGAAGGATAGATCATGCCTGCTCAACTTTGTTGACTTCTTTGAGTCAGTCACCAGAACTGTGAATGAAGGCAAAGTGGTTCATACAGCCTACCTTGATCTGGCCAAGGCTTTTGATACCATTCCCCACTCCGGAATCATAGAAAAACTCACTAAGCTTGGCATCAACCCTTATATCACTAGGTGGGTTGCAAACTGGCTCACAGAACCCACAGTGTGAAAGTAGCTGACTCCAGGTCAGACTGCTGACTAGTCACAAGTGGAGTCCCACAGGATTCGGTCCTGGGTCCTCTCCTGTTTGGTATCTACTTCAATGAAGTCCAGGCCAACACAGAGAGACTCTGGCTGATAAAGTTCACAGACAACTGCAAGTTGGGAGCTATTACTAACTCCCCAAGTGATGTTGACATTCTACAGAATGGCCTCACTGTGACCAACGACTTGTGTCAGAACCATGGTCTTAAGCTCAATGCCAAAAAATGTGTCATCTCCTTTGGGAAAGACCCGGTTCCCATGAATTACCACATTAATGGTAGTCCACTGAACACAGAAGGTGTTTATAAGAGATCTGGGAACACAGGTTGACAGCAACCTCTTTTGATCACCACATTGCCACTGTGGTCAGAAAGTCCTTCTATGTGGCACATCTCATTACTAAGGATTTTGCATCCAGGAATAGAGGTCATTGTCTCCCTCTACTCTTCCCTCATTAGGCCAATCATTGAGTACAATGCCCCATTTGGCATGTACCTCACTAGACACCTGCAACAACTGGAGAGGCCGCAAAAGTACCTCATAAAGAGGATCCTAGGCCTTAAACATTTGTCCTATATGAACAGACTCAAAAAACTCCAGCTATTCTCTGTCTCATATTGCCTACTTAGAGGCGATCTCTGCTTGACTTACAAAGCCATGTCTGACCCAGCTCTGTTAGAAATGCTACATTAAAAGAAATCCCAATCCCTCCAGAGACCTCAACTTCATTACCACAATTAACAGAACATGCTGGAGGGACAGGTTCATAACCCAGAGACTCCCCATGCTATGGAACAGACTTCCCATACATGTCAAGCAGAGCACTTCGCTGACCATCTTCAAGAGAAATCTTGATGAGTGGCTGGGAAACAGAAAATTCACTCTGGGGATAACTCCAGTGGCTCTACTCGACACAGGCACTGGGAACTAAGGTCGGATGGCACTATGTCAGGGTTATAGTATGGTTAGGACTGTAAAGGCCCCAGGGGCATTAGCCTAGTATGCAACTATGAACCCTATGTGGGTGAAATCAGTGGCTCCCCCAAACTTTAAGGTAATGAGCTATTTCAAAAGAATGCCTGCTTAGTGGTGCTCCTCTCCTCTTCATTCTGTGGGAACCACATATGCCCCTCTTTATGCTTTGGTTTAAAAACATTAATGAACTAATACTTGGGTCTATATTATCTAACCAAAGAGACAATACAGCGAATGCCTCTTCATCGACCCTTAAAGAGTGAACCGCCAGTTATGTGAACAGCCAAATCAGCAATTTTTTTTTTCCCTAAGGAAAAAAAAGCACTTGGCTATCAGCGTGAATTTGCCCCTTTCCCCACTGTAATGTGACCTTGGAGTTGGTATACTTAGTTAACAGGGTGTGGGGGTTTGAGATGTTGTTAGTGATGTTTTGTTTCTCGCTGGATCAGTGATTTTTTTTCCCTAAGGAAAAAAAAAAAGAATAAATAAATCGCTGATTTGGCCATTCATGAAACTGGTGGTTCGCTCTTTAGGGGTCGATGAAAAGGCATTCCCTGTAATGCTTCTTCGATTAGATAATATAGACCACTAATATTTGTCAGGGAGATGCCTGTGATATGCCCATTGTATCCCATAATGGCCAGTTTAGGACTCAGAAACAAGGATAGTCAAAGTTACCCAGACTGTACTGCTGTCAGGAACTGGTATCGAACCCAAACCATGGGATTCCATGTGATGATGGCACATCTACAAGCTGTCACATGCTGTCTCTTGTCCACTGCATAGCATTTGATTATGTCCTTAAAGAGGTGGTGATGGTATGTTAGGAATGGTCAGATCAGTTTATGACATGGGGAGCAATGAGGAATACCATTGATTACACTGGCTATAAAAACGGCAATCAAAATATACTGTCCCGCTAATGCAGGTGCTATTCTTAGCATCTTAGTATGGCCTTAGTCTCTGTTCACCAAGAAACCATGACATACATATGGGCAAACTGATGCCCGATGTTAAGCAAGTTTCATACACTTTTGAATTACTCAGCCATGTTGTTCACTCATTTGCATTTCTAATTAGTCTTATTACCATAATGCTACTCATTTCCATATCATTATACATTCATTTGCATATGATGTTGGCTGCAGTACTTCACCAGACAGCACAATGGTGCAGCCTGAGACTCTGATTTGGCCCACAATGTACATTACCACAATACAAAAATTCAGTTAACACATTACGCTGTGTATGAATCTCAACTTAAATCTTTACTTTTCTGGTTATATATATTACAATGACAGTGTACACTAAACTCTAAGTACTCCAGATGCATTCTACTGCTTACTACTAATAAATATCACTGTATACTTAGATATAAAGTTGTTTTTAGTTGACATGCCTGTTTCTTCTACTAGTCAAGGTGGAAAACAGCTGCTTTGACAGAAAACAGGCCAGCTCCATACAACAGCTCAACTAAAACATGCTGCCTGCATCCTTCAGGGCAAAAAGAATGGACTGCCACATTAATTAGATACTTCAGAAAGAAGAGTCTCCTACAAGCAAAAATATTTGCAGAGTGTCTTTATGCTTTACACATGGTTCAGCTATAGAAACATAGATTATGGCACCAGATAAGGATAGTTTGACCCACCTCATCTCCATAGAGGCATTATCGGTTTAGATAAAACAACAGCTTACTTAACATTTCTGATCACATCCAAGAGCTGATTTATATCTGACTCACATTTTTAAACTCATTTAATGTTTTAATAGTGTGATTTTTACAGTTACACTGTACAACTCATTCATTGCCTTTTCCGTGAAATAATCCTTCCTCTTACTCCTCTGAGTTGTGTGTCTTCAGATTGTGTTCTCTTCTTCATTGACATCTTTTATTTTGTTTTTAATATGGCAACCACATGGACTCTACTACCACTTCTGTGGTGCTTAAATGTTTTTTATACCTTATTTGTTCAAGAATATGCATGTGTGTAGATATTTATTAAAGTTCATGGAGGTTCTCTGTGTATGACATCTGGTGTAGACCATGCACCATTTTCTCATGTTGTACTAAATTACCTTCACTGTCCACATCCTTAGAAAGTAGAGGTCTATAGAACTGCTGATTGGCAGTTTATGTGAGATTTATCTGTATAAGGCACAATAACTTTTTGTTTTCTTTTACCATGCCTCTCTGTACACAGCCTAGTGTTCCAGCAGCCTTTTTCGGTGCTCCTCCTCATAATGGCTGCATACCTTTAGATAATCAGATAAGACAAATTCCTGCCCCCTTCCTCACTTGTTAATGCCAGCATTTTCCCAAAACACTTTGCACTATTTCAATTTATTTTACTTCACAGATGCACTGAATTTGAGCTATCATGCTTAACACCATCTCTTTTACCTTGACAATTAAACTTTCCATTGTTTCTGAACCTGCTTGTATATCAGGCATGCTGCATAACTTTGTGTAATTAGCAAAAAAAAACAAACATTTCCTACATAACCTTCTACTATGTCACTTAATATCACACTTTCTAAGCTGCTTTGTGTCAGAAAACAATGATTGTTTATAAGAATACACTATTCATTAACTAAGAAAAATAATCCAGGCTGAAAATTTTGGAGGATAATTCTTTGTCAGTTCATCCAAACAGAGGGAACCAATTACTTAACATTCATCATCCCTTACCTTATACACACTGACTGCCTCATGCAGGAACACAAAATTGTGACATGAATGCCTAGGAACACACATGACACAAATAAAGGTCTCATCCTCCTGGCAGAACAACTCCAGTCTCTGTCTGTGCTCCTCACAGCAGTGCTCTGTTCCTCCATTTGTAGCACACAGATTCTGCATCTCTTCTTTGCCTTTGCAGTCTGTTTCCTGCATTGAATGCTCCAACTTCAGTTCCTAGGATCTTTGAACCATACTGACCAACTTACAATTCACTCTAGACTTTTTCAGTGGGAAGTTCCTGTCTATACTCAGAACAGGAACGTTTTGTTACACTGTATAAAATCCTGTTAACACAGACTTTATTCAGCTGGTGTCAACAATACAGAATCAATAGAGTTTCAGGCTACCAGACATACTTCAGCAATAATCACAGCCCACAACCTGCAAGCCATGTGAATAGCAACAAGAAATTGAAGTTCCATTTTCAGAGCACAGGAAGTAGAATGTATTGAGAAGTGACTGCCTCCATTTAAAGGGGAAATGCAAAGTAGTTCAGAGGTTTTATTTTCTGAGATGAAATGGCAGTCTTTTAAGCACTTACTTTTAATTTTAATGTTCAGACTTTAGAAATATCTAGTAAAAGGCAACTAAATTATGAATTTTAAGAACATTTTATATATATATATATATATATATATATATATATATATATATATATATATATATATCTATATATATATATATATATATATATATATATATATATATATATATATATATATATATATATATATATATATATATATATATATATATATATATATATATATATATATATATATATATATATATATATATATATATATATATATATATATATATATATACATATATATATATATGTGTGTGTGTGTGTGTGTGTATGTGTATATATATATATATATATATATATATATATATATATATATATATATATATATATATATATATATACACACACACACACACACACACATATATATATATTTATATATATATATATATATATATATATATATATATATATATATATATATATATATATAGATATTTAACATTTGTTAACTGGGATAGTTTGAATGGGCTGGGCTACCAGCATTGCAGTAATAGGCTTAGTAATTCAAACAGTAATTACAATATAAAGATATTACAATATACAGTTAAACAGTATTTACAGTGGTGCAGTGGTTAACATTGTCACCTCACAACAAGAGGTTCTCTGGTTTGATTCTTGGCTGAGGTGCCTTCTGTGCAGAGTTTGCATGTCCTCCCAGCATTTGCATGGGTTTTCTCTGGGTACTCCAGTTTCCTCCCACATTTCAAAGACATGCATCTGCAGCATTTCTCCCCTGGCCTCTGCTGAACATAGCCTATGTCCTAGTCGGACTTTCCTGGTCAACAAATGTTAAATTAAAATACAGTAGAATTGTATAGGTATATAGGTATATAGATAGATAAAGTCCATTTTTATCCCCAAGCCATACTTTCTTTTCATATTTACTCTCCCTTTACTGATGAATTTTCCTCTCCTTTATCTATTTATTTTCATTTATTTTGTCTTCTAAGTACAATCAATCTAGTGAGGAAAATGCACTCTTTCAAGGCACTCCTAAAAATGGAGAACATCGATATCTGTGCAGTAACTGAGACCTGGTTCAAGGCTCCAGAGAGCACCCCTGCAATACCAGGCTACAACTCTTACCACACTTTTCAGCCACCAAACCAGAACCGAAGCACTAAAGGTGGGGGAGTGTCCATATTCACCAAGGATATTCACACCTCCAGGCTAGTTGCCTAACACAATGCATCTGAAATTCTACGGGTGCAACTAACACTAGGTAAGACTGCAATCCAAATTGTAGCTTGCTACAGATCCCCCATCAAGCCCCAAGATTCTCACTACACCTTTCTAAACATACTAGCAAATATTAAGATACAACCAAACACCCTAATACTGGGTGATTTCAACTACCCTGCCATTAATTGGGAAAACTACTCAGGTATCAACACCTTTGCCCAAAAGTTCCTGGAATTCATAAATTCCAATGCCCTGGACCAACTAATCCATAGTCCCACCAGGGGCTCAAATATCCCAGACCTGGTCATTACCAACATGGAAGATCAATGCTCCACACCAGTGGTCACACCCTCGTTGGTCAGGTCTGACCATAAGCTAATCACCCTTGATGTCCACATCCTACCCCCACCCCCCAATAGGGAAACCTCCATAAAAAACTTCTCCAAAGCCAACGTCATGCTACTCAAGTCACTAGTGACAAACTTCATGACACCCATGCAGATGGGAACTGAAAGTTTGACCACTGAATCCTACACTAAGGGACTGTACAAGCACATCCACTCATGCATGAATCATGCCATTCCAAACAGAACCAAGAAAGTCTCCTCCAAAAAAAGGAACCAAATCCGGTGGTCCCCTGCCATAAACAAACTATACAACAGAAGGAAGAAAGTGTTGCAGAAAAAAGGAAAATCCCAGGATGCAAAAAAACTCCCTTACCAGTCTCAGTAAGAAGCTGAGATCCTTCATAAAATCCTCCAAAGCTAGTTATGAAAATAAAATTGCCAAAGATTCCAAGGACAAACACAAGGCATTCTATAGTTATGTCAAGAATCTAATTGGCAATGCTCAGATCTGCTCTGAGCTACAACAGAATGGCATTAAATATACTGATCCCAAGGATATTGCCAATATCTTGGCAGGTCAATTCAGTGCCAATTTCACCCCCCTCTCACCCCCTAAAGGGCCCATCTCAATACCAAAAGATTGCCAGATTCCGATAATCACTGCCATACAGGTAAAAAATGCACTCTCCAAACCTAAGAATACAGCATCCATGGGACCAGACGACATCCCGGGATGTGTACTACATGAACTACAAAATGAACTGGCACCTCACCTATGTGCGTCATGTTTAATCATAGCCTCACCTCATGCTTTGTGCCCAATGAGTGGCACACAGCTACAGTTATCCAACTCCACAAGGTGGGATCCACTTTGGATTGTGGGAACTATCGTCCCATCAGTCTGACGAGCCTGATCTGCAAAGCCATGGAACACATTATCATGGAACTTATAAACAAAGACATTGTCAACCTTCAAACACTGGACCCCACCCAGTTTGGTTTTGTAAAGGGCCGATCTTGTCTCCTCAACCTGAATGACTTCTTCGAATCAGTCTCCAGAACTGTGGACGAGGGTAAGGTGGTCCACATAGCCTCTCTGGACCTCGCCAAGGCCTGCGATACCATCCCCTACTCTGGAATCATAGATAAACTTACTAAACTGGGCATTAATCTGTACATCACTCGATGGGTTGCCATCTGGTTTACTGACAGAACCCACACTGTAAAAGTAGTCGACTCAAAATCCAGCTCCAGTGACAAGCAGAGCACCTCAGGGTTCAGTCTTGGGACTGCTCTTGTTTGGCATATACTTCTCTGAAGTACAGGCCAGCACTAAGGGATTCTGGCTAACAAAGTTCGCAGATGACTGCAAACTGGGAGCCATTACTGAATCCCCAAATGATGTGGATATTCTACAAAAGGGCCTTACAGAAATGGATGCTTGGTGCCAGAGCCATGGGCTCAAGCTCAGTGCCAAGAAATGTATAGTTATTCCCTTTGAGAAAAAAACATGTATCCATGAATTACCACATAAGTGGCAGTACACTAAAATCCAAAAGTGTGATAAGGGACTTAGGGACACAGGTGGACAGTGGTCTCACCTTCGATAACCACATAGCCACAACAGTCAGGAAATCCTTCTATGTGGCACACCTCACCACTAAGAGCTTTTCATCCAGAAAAAAGGAGGTCATTGTCCCACTGTACTCATTCCTCATTAGACCCATTATAGAGTACAATGCCCCATTTGGTATGTATCTCACAAGACATCTGCAACAACTGGAAAGGCCACATAAATACCTCACTAAAAGAATCACAGGCCTAAAGCAGATGTCCTATGCTGACCATCTACAAAAACTCCAGCTATACTCATGCTCATATCACCTACTCAGAGGCGATCTCTGCTTAACATACAAGGCCATATCAAACCCAGTGCTGTTGGACATGCTACACTTAAAGAAATCCCAATCCCTCAGAGCCACACACTCCAGGGATCTAAACCTGGTCATCACAATGACCAAAACATGCTGGAGGGATAGGTTCCTGACCCAGAGACTCCCATACTCTGGAATAGACTGCTCATACATGTCAAGCTGAGCACCTCTTTGGCCATCTTCAAAAGCAACCTTGATGATTGGATGGGAGATAGGAAATTCACCCCAGAGATCACATCAGTCACCCTGCTAGACAGGGGACCAGGGAAGTAAATATTCTGGGAAAAATAGCCAGGGAATTGTTATGGCTAGCCTTATATAGGCCCTAGGGCCAATAGCCTAGTACCAACCTATGAAAGAGGAGGTGCACATGCCCATTTCTGATATATTTATTTATGAATTATTTATGTTCCACCAGGTAAAAGAGCTAGTCTGTAAACCATTTTTTAACCCATAAACAATGCTCAGTGTGAAACACAGCATAGAATTAAGTGCAGGATCATCTTCCTTCCCCAGCTCAATACCCATAATGTAATCAAAGAAATAGAAAAGACAGACTGCATCAACTAAATTCCCAGAGTCAGAATACAATTAAAATGCCATGTCAATGAGAAGCATTTAGAAGCACAGGACATAGTAAAAGTCTAGGAGCACACTAACAAAGTGTATGCTTTAATTAAGACTCAAACCTAGACCCTCCAGATCATTGGCCCAGCTGTTCTAATCATTCAGCTACCAAAGCAGCTTATTTTTCATGAAAATGGTTAGTGGACCAGCCCATTTACCTGGATAGATAGATAGATAGATAGATAGATAGATAGATAGATAGATAGATAGATAGATAGATAGATAGATAGATAGATAAAAGGCATTTTCCTTGTACACATTGAACTGCTTGTGTGTGGATCACATATTGAATGTGGGAGAGATGAATGCTTCAGGCTGTCATTTGTGCTTCAGTAGTTTGCCTGAAAATATCAGAGTCTAGTTGACAGACTGGAAATGTAACTCAAATGATGAAAGATGTTTAAAAAGGCTGACCTCTGTTTAGCAAGCAGGAAACATTACCTAGGATTGCATTTGGGCATAATAGAATTCATGGCTAGTAGCCTACTCAGTTGCAGCAGGTTCTAAAGGCAAAGGGGGGTGTCACTGTTTCCAGTAATGGGTGAGGTACTTGGGTTAAATGATTCCAATATAATCAAGTTGGATGTTGTAGTAAGAATCTTTGTGTTCAACATCTTTGTATCCTGTATAGGAAGGGTTAAAATGTGAAACTGCATTGCGTGCAAAGAAATAAGCTAAAATGAGTTGTTTTTCTTGTAAGGAATTTGCTGACCAGAAAGGAATGCACAGATGCTACTTTGGTCCAGGCACAGGCCTATCTTGGGACTGACCTCTGACCAAGGAGGAGTGCATAGATGTTACCTTGATGTAGGCACCAACTTATCTTGTGTCTGACTTTTTTACCATCTAAGGCTCCACTGAGTGAATTTATAGCCTTGACTGAAATTCCTTGTCTAGTAACCAGCTGCTGAGTATGCATGAAAGAGGGTATAAAACCCATGTAAAGTGTGTAGAAATTAGACTGCTGACAACCAAGAACTTTTTGTGGCAGATCTCCATGCATGTTAAATAAACTCTTTTTGGCCTACCTTTTTGCGTGATTCTTCCAGTATATGTTAAGAGTATTAAAATCTTTTGACATTTCTGGCCAAGAACGTGGGGCCACCTCTTCACGGTAATGAATCGCATAAGAGGGACTGAAAAACCTGTACAGGAAGGGAGAACGAATCTCGGCTCCCTTGACTGGAAAGACCTCCGAAGAAGTCGTAAGTAGAGGCCAGTCACTCTTAGATTCGATCCGTGGGACGGTGATTTAACGAGGCGGAAGATCCGCAGTAAGGTAAGCTTTTTTGTAAAAGTTTTTTTATTTAAAAGGGACTAGTCATAAAGGAATTTCTTTTGTTTAAAATTTTACAAAAGACCGGTAGAGATCTCAGGAAAGGAAACAGTTTTTCTTTAAATAAGAAAAATGGGAACAGGAAGCAGTTGTTGTGTTAGGAAGGGCTGCTTAAATAAAAGGACTGAGGATGAGGAATATATGTTTAAATTACATCCAAAAAACTTGAAATATATAAAAAAATGGAAGAAAGACTATGGGTTTAGTGGTACCTTGAATAAATCAGAATGTCAAAATCTAGTGAGAGACCTGCAGGGACACAGGAGGTAAGGTTAAGAAACAAAAAAGGTAGGATTTCCTCAAGCACAGAAATGGTTAGAAGAAGCTAATAAGAGACATAGGAACAATTTTCAAATAAGGAGATGGTGGCTCGAGTGCAAAAGATGCATTTTTGTCCGAAAAGAGGATGATGAGACATCTGTTGCCTGTCGTAGACCAACAGCCCCGCCTTTGTATCCCGGTTAGAAAAGACATGGTTAGTCCACCCCAGTATCAGGAAGATGACACAGAGAATCAGGATAAAACTGTACCCTCTGTAGTACTGATAAAACAAGTAGGTGAAACCCTGAACTCGGAACCGTAATATAGATAAATCAGAATGGACGCGTAGGAAGCTGAAATGCAAGAAAATGAATTAAATATAGTATCTACAGACTCATATCCCCTTATAGAAGTAGCAAATCCACAGGCAGGAACACCCGGTCAAGGTCCTACTATTTTAGTTTACCGACCTTGGACACGGGAAGACATCCGAAAAGCTGTGGAGGGCATACCACACCCAAAATTAGACATGACTAAATTTTGCGATGACATTACAGGTATGATGGAAAGTTACAAATTAAATTCGCTGAAGTGGAACAGGTAATACGCCAAATCTTAGGACCAGATTGGCACTTAATTTATGGGAATTGGGATCCCCTGACTAGGACAAATAGTAAACCACGTGCCTTTGAGTCTGAAACATATAAGACACAAACACAGGACTTGTTAAAGCGTATTATAAAACAGTGGGAGCCTAAGGCAGATTGGACTTGTATTAATCAGTGTGTACAAACTGAAGATGAAAAAGTAGATCATTATTTACAAAGACTTAACCAGTGCTTTGATAACCACAGTGGAATAGACAAACCACCCAATCAAGAAAAGGATTCACCTTATGAACAACAGTTAAAAAATGCCTTTTAAAAGGATGTAGGACTGCAATCAGTAACTTCATTCACAAACATATGATAGATCATAGGACGGCACGACTGCAACCCTTACTGGAGTATGCAAGACATGCAGAAAAATATTTAGAAGAAAGGAAAAAGAAACAAGCTCAAACCTTTACCGTGAGTGAAGATGGGACACTTATGCTATTGCAAGGTCCAACTAACAGGGGTAGAGGAAGGGCAGAGGCAGGGGCAGAGGAAGAGGGAATGTGGGACATTCCAAAGACTATGAAGGCAGACAGAAAAGAGGAGAATGTTTCAAATGTGGTAGAAAGGGACATTTTGCCAGGGATTGTCGGTCTTCTGAAAGAACTAAACCACCCCGAATCATGAGTCAGCATGACTATATGATGGTGGTGGAGGTGAATCAGACACGGACAAAAGGCTGATGGGCCAGACTCAATAAGGCAGAGTGAAAAGGAAGCTTTTGAGGACATAAACGAAGAGGGTAAGGGAGAATGTGCAGGATGGGAGAATGAAATGACTGATTTTTCAGACGAAGGCGAATATCAGGTTGTTAATTTAACAGCGCTGGCTGTAACTATGCAGCTAGAGGCACAACCGATTATCACACTTCAAGTAGAAGGGAAGGATGTAGAATTTTTGTGTGATTCAGGGGCCTCCAGGACCCTGCTAAAAACCTCTGCAGTGCCATCTGATGTAACTTCTGATGACTATGTATTAGTCAAGGCAGCCAATGGTCGCATTTATAAAGAACCACTATCTAAACCCTTATGGTTCACGGACCCTGAAACTAACCAAGCTATCAGATTTCGAGTCATTATTTCCAAAATTTGCCCTGTAAACTTATTAGGGAGAGATTTGATGCACGTATTTGGCATAGCTGCTGTGCCGACTGCATCAGGGATTCTAGCCAAACGAGTAGAAATTCAAGATGTTATGTTGCAGGTGGGGCAGGGTGATTTACACTACTGGTACAGTAATGATCTTGTCGAAACTGGACCACAAAATGTAGTAAACGAGCTAACTAATTTGGCCTTAAGCAAATATGACACACAACCGCCAGTGGCAGCTAAACAACTACACTGTACAATGTACTACAGAAAGTATGTAGGACCAGACGACAAATATGAAGAGCAATTCTTTAAACACAAGGTCACAAAAATCTTGTTACAAAACCTATATTGGGATAAAACAGGAAATTCTGCAGTTACATGCAGTCTTACAAAAGATATGCAGTTACTTTTTCGCAATAATTCTATTGCACATGTCTCTGTAACAAGGGAAGAACAAATGGCATGGTATCTGGTGGGGAAGAAAGTTACTGAATGGGCTAAAATGACGCCAGAACAGTTGGCATGTAAAGGCGTGCAGGTACAAAGACTAAATTGGGTTACCCAGGCTAGACCAACAGTGCACCTCCGCGAAGACAGGCTAACACCACCCGGGAGGGCCATTCTGACTATATCTCCTAACGCCACAGGAAGAATTAAAGTTACAATCAGTGTCAGATTCCTTATGGTCCCGCGGGCAACATGACATTGGGCTAATAAGAACAGCAGGACAGGTTAAAATAACTCCAAAAACCGACTTTAGACCTCACAAGCGACAGTATCCGCTAAGTAAAAAGGCAGAAGAAGGCATTCTACCAGTGATCACGGCTCTATTACAAGCTGGGGTTTTAATTCCATGCACAGATTCACCGTGTAACACACCCTTGTTCCCAGTAAGGAAACCGGATGGGACCTGGAGAATGGTACAGGATCTGCAGGCTGTGAATGCTGCTGTGGTACCAAGGGCTCCTATGGTCCCAGATCCATCTGTTTTGTTAAATGATATCCTTCCCACAGATAAGTATTTTTCTGTCATTGATATCAGTAACGCATTTTTTTCCATCCCTCTACAGGAAACTAGTAGGTTTTGGTTCGCTTACGGTCATGAGCAAGCGGTACACCTACACAAGGCTGCCGCAGGGATATTGTGAAAGCCCTACAATCTTTTCGCAAGAAATGTCAACAAACCTGGCACAGTTTCAACCGGAGCATGGCTGTCATCTACTGTTATACGTGGACGACATCTTACTGGCTGCACCCACGGAGGCTGTCTGTGAGTCCGAAACTATTCGGTTATTGCATTTCTTGGCTTAAAGAGGGACATAAGGTAAACAAATCTAAATTACAATTTTGTAAAGCTGAAGTACGATATCTAGGCTATACCATTTCAAATGCTGGTAGACAACTGGATAGCTGTAGAAAAGAAGCTATTTTACAGGCACCGATGCCCAGTACAAAAAAATAAATGATGTCATTTTTAGGAATAACTAACTTTTGTCGTAGTTGGATTCCCAATTATGCAGAGGAAGTGAGTCCACTTTCAGAACTTATTTTTGCACTTCCCATGGCAGCACATGATGCGCTGAAATGGACAGATAAGGCAATACAGGCATTTACTAGGGTAAAGCAACTGATAGCAGGATCTGCAACACTTAGCTTCCCTGACTATACAAAACCTTTTGTTCAGACAGTAGATTGTAAGCAGGGTTTTATGACATCGGTTCTTTTACAAATTTATGGGGATAAGTTGAGGCCATTAGCTTTTATTCCAGTAAACTGGACACAGTGGCACGATCGCTGCCACACTGTGTACAAGCAGTAATCGCAGCTGCACTGGCCGTGCAGGCGCCTGCAACCCTAGTTTTGTTTCATGCCCTTACTTTACGGGTACCGCACTCTGTCGTGGTAATACTTCTACAGGATAAAGTTACCTTTCTCTCTCCTAGCAGACACTTGTCCTGCATGACAACATTACTATCACAACCACACATGACCATTGAGCGTGCACCACTCTTAATCCAGCCACGCTGTTACCTACAGCTGATGACGGTGCCCCTCACGATGTTTAGACTTAATACACTCTAATGTCTTGCCAAGACCAGACCTTAAGGATCAGCCTTTGGCAAATTCAGATTGGACCCTGTTCGTAGATGGGTCAGCACGTAAGAATGAGGCAGGTATTACACAAGTGGGTTATGCAGTCACAACTGAGACTAAGGTACTAGAGGCAAAACCTCTCCCCAGGAATCTGTCCGCTGCGCTGAATTGATTGCTTTGACCAGAGCATGTACCATTTCCAAGGATAAGGCAGTTACTATCTACACAGATAGTCAGTATGCTTTTTCCACGGTCCATGTCTTTGCACAGCAATGGAAAATAGGGAATGGTTACTGCCTCAGGAAAGGAAATAACCCACAAGGATTTAATTCTTAACCTCTTACAAGCTGTCCAACTGCCACGGGATTGGCCATCTGTAAGTCAGCACACACAAATGCCAAGGATCCAGTATCACTTGGAAATGCACTAGCTGACAAACTGCAAAAGTGTAGCCTTAACCTCTACTTTTGCACTCGAGACCACACAGAAGGAACTTCATCCTACAGATAAATTTGATCTACAAACTTTGCAAGTAATGCAGGAACTTAGTACAGTTCAGGAAAACAGCGATGGGTTAAATATGGGGCTATTCAGAAGCAAGGAGTTTTGTAGGTCCAAATGATAAGTATGTCTTGCCAACAAACCTTTTAGGTATGCCTCATTAGTGACGCATGGCCCATCTCATCTGGGCCCTGCTGCTATGGTTCAAATGACCCAGCAAATTTTCTGGACCAAGGGCTTTATAGCATATGCTAAACGATTTTGTTTGTCGTGCCTGCTTTGTGCACGATACCATGGTGGTGGTACGATCACTCCGCAGCTTTCCGCTGCCTCCGTGATCCATTTCACACAATCTGTATGGATTTTATTGAACTAACCCCTGTTCAACAAAAGCTGATTTGTATTAGTCATTATTGATGCTTTTACAAAATGGGTTGAAGCTTTTCCAGTAACACATCCAGATGCCCTGTCGGTAGCCAAGGCCCTACGAATAATATTATCCCTCATTTTGGGCTACCCACACGCATCTATTCTGATAACGGCACACATTTTGTAAACCAAGTTATTCAAAAGCTGGCTGCCGCTTTTCAGATTGACTTAAAACATCACTGTGCCTACCACCCACAGTCAGCAGGGTTGGTTGAACGCCATAATGGCATTCTCAAAGGCAAGTTACGTAAACTCATGGCGAGACACATCAGTCTTGGATAAACTGCTTACCTCTGGCACTCCTGTCCATGCGTACACTCCCACTTCAAAAGGGGTCACACCATTTGAACTACTATATGGGAGACTTATTACGCCCCGCAGTGGCAAGGTCTTTTGCCCGCGGAACGTGAGGGGGTGAAGAGATAGCAGATTACATGAGGAAAATGCTGACAAAACTAACACTTCTCTAACGAATGATTATTTTCAGATCAGAAGAACAACAGGATCCTGGAAGTGAAGGCTGGCGAGTGGGTGTGGATTAAAATTGTCAAAAGAAAAACGTGGGCCTCTCCGGCGGGAAGGTCCATACCAGGTTTTGATTTCGACACCTACAGCAGTTCGAATAAAGGAGCGAACATCTTGATCCACCTGACACATTGCAAGATTGTCAGGAAATTTGAGTTGGAAAAGAATTTGAGTACCCCTGAGGAACACTGATTAGCAGTAATCCTGTTTTGTATGAACTTTTCTGACTGTTGTAGCAATGCAGGAAAATATCGGAAGGGGACAGCCTTCCCACAAAGGCATTGTAGAATAATTTTTGTTATTAGTGATTGTAAGTGTTGTTTTTCTGTTGTGGCCATTTTTATTTTCACAAACTAGCCAAACAAAGAGAGATGAAAATACAGCTTGGCATCCACCTTTTAACACGTATCAGGCTATTAAATATGCATATGCTTTGTCTTTAATGTTTCAAATTGTTGGATATGCACAGCTATCCCGACTGTACATGGTGGTCTGATGTTAGGTACAGTCCCTTTGGGGCAAATGATACATGGACCAATTTACTATTTGAGACTTCGGAGGTAGCCGAAGAACAAAATAGCATTACCCCTCATGGGTCGTCAGAATGGAACTGTATGTTTCCAGAGATCTGGAAAAATTAAGGTTGGATGGAGTCAATGTAATGTAACCATAATTCATAACTGTACATTAGATGGGCACTGTGCAACAAGTTTCAAGCCTATAAGAGTGCTTATTAATAGTACAGGGCTTATTAATGTCACAAGTTTTGTTGAAAAAATGTTATCTGTGTATGATCTTTTGTTTAAAGGATACAAGACAAAGGAAATCATTCTATCCCAGTAAATATCACTCTTAAAGTGAATGACTGTTATTTTGTCTGTGGTAAAAAAGCATACAAATGGTTACCAAGGAATTGGTCAGGCAGTTGTTTTTTGGGTTATTTGGCACCAGCTATAAGACATTCATTTACTCTTCCCCAAGGTAAAATACGAAATGTACGTGCTGTGAATAAACCTGTTAATCCCGTAGGTAATATTGATGCATCCTGGATCTATCATCACGATTTGGCCCACAGTAGCAGCAAGGGACTGTCACACATGGACTTGGGCGATGATGTCATTTCTTGGGCTGGTATTCTTCCAGCCTATGGGACAGTAAAATCTATTTGGGAGCTCAGAAACTGTCAAAACTGTTAGAAACTCTGAGCAATGCAACTTTTCTGCACTAGAGTTGGTGACGGATGAGCTAACTGCAATGAGGACTGTAGTGTTGCAGAATCGGATGGCGCCGATTTCACCCTAGCGCTAAAGGAGGTACTTGCGCTCTTATCCAGGAGGAGTGTTGTTCTTTCATTCCTGACAATGAGCACGATATAGACAGTCATTTGGAGATCTTACAACAAGTTTCTGAACTTACAAAACCAGGACAGAATCCATTGACTGACTTTTTCCAGAATTGGTTTGGAAATTGGGAACAGTATTTATGAATGTCTTAATTGCTGTATGTATTGGTGCCATTATATTCCTACTGTTGGGTTGTTGCTGCATTCCTTGCATCCGAATGATAATATCAAGTGTATTGTCTGCCAATGCAACTAAAGCTTATTATTCTGAATATACAGGAAATGAACTGTGTTAAAACCTGTATGAATAAAATGTATTACTGGGGATACAAAGTGTTGTGAGGGGGGAAATGTAGTAAGAATCTTTGTGTTCAACATCTTTGTATCCTGTATAGGAAGGGTTAAAATGTGAAACTGCATTGGGTGCAAAGAAATAAGCTAAAATGAGTTGTTTTTCTTGTAAGGAATTTGCTGACCAGAAAGGAATGCACAGATGCTACTTTGGTCCAGGCACAGGCCTATCTTGGGACTGACCTCTGACCAAGGAGGAGTGCATAGATGTTACCTTGATGTAGGCACCAACTTATCTTGTGTCTGACTTTTTACCATCTAAGGCTCCACTGAGTGAATTTATAGCCTTGACTGAAATTC
>NC_056744.1:1693619492-1693636947 GCF_019279795.1 Protopterus annectens | reverse complement strand
AGGGACAACCAAAAACGAAATATTTTACACGCCAAGTCTTTACTTGGCCCAGGAACAAATGGTAGTTCCAATAGACAGAATGTTACACAAGTTAATCAGAACATTTTTACTAATAACAAAGTTTCTGAGAAAGCCAACAGTGATGTGTTAACTGCCTCTTTTAATGCAACCATTCCTGAAGTTAGTGTCCCCGGTGATGGCAATTTTACTGAGGGGACTAACAGTTCAGAACATGATCATACTGTGGGTGATGTGCAACTAATACATAATAATGATGTTACTTCTGGAATTAACGTTAGTAATAGCAATAATGATATACAGCCTGTTATACATCATAGCAATGTTTCTACCAGACAAGAACAGCAGTCAACTGATTCTGCTACTATTAGTAACAACAGTCCAAATCATGTTAATACTGGCATTTTAACAACAAATGATTTAGTGGTTCACAGAAAAACACATTTAATGACCAATGGGTTTAATTCAAACGAGACATGCAGCCCTTTCCCCATTTCAGGCACTCACAACAGGGGCAGAAGTCGTTCCATGAGCAGGGGGAGGCAGAAAAGGAAGGCTGCAGGGGGGGGGATGAGGGAACCCACACTGAAGAAGATGTGGGAAATAATGACTTAGTTTGGAATCTCTCACATAGACCTTTAGATAGGTATGAAACTGAAGTCTTAAATAAGGGTTTGTCTTTCATACCTTCTAAGAAAAGTGACATAGTAGACACTGTTTTAGATATTAAATTATTTGTGAGGAATATACAACAAAAATTGCTTTTCAATGATGTCTCTACCGAGACTCAGAAGCCAGTATATCGAAAACCTAGTACCTATGTACCTATGTTGCATCCATTTTGGATGCTTACAGAAAAATTGGGGAAAAAAGATTTATATACAATGGCAGATGGAGCCACTGAGAAAAGGAATAGGGATAATTTGGGCGTTTAGACAAAGAAAGGCATTGAAAAATTTGAAAAATGATAGAAATATTTCAATTAGACCAGCCGACAAGGGTGGCCCAATTGTAGTCCTAGATGAGACCAGTTATAATATTAATATGGAAGAAATGTTAGGTGATAATAACTTTTATGTCTCTATTACTCTCCCAGACGTTGGAATACATATAGCACAAGTATATAATAGTCTAGAAGACTTACTTAAAATAGGTTTAGTAACAGATGAACTCTATAATTTTCTATTTGTGGAGAATCCAACCATTCCTGTTATACAGGGTTTACCAAAAGTACATAAGGATCCATCAAACCCGCCAATGAGACCGATAGTTTCGGGACGAGGGTGGGTCACAGAACCCTTATCTATTTTAATAGAAAAAATGTTACGACCAGTTGTAGATATAAATCCATTTATTATGAGAGATTCCAAGCAATTTCTCTTGGACCTATATGAGGGAATAAGGATACTACCAGATAATTACCCTTTTTTAATGGTGACCATGGATGTCAAGTCCCTCTTTACTAACATTCCCAACTTAGTAGCTATTGAGCGCATACAACATTTTTTGATGGAGCACACAGATATGCTACCAAGCAGGATAGACTTTATTTGTCTTCTACTAGAGGTTGTATTGGAAAACAACTTGTTTGTGTTCAACCAGAGCCTATTTTTACAAAGGGATGGCATGGCTATGGGCACACCATGTGCCAATAGCTACGCCAACCTAGTGATGGCTCATTGGGAAGAACATAAACTATTCCAAATGGATCTGTATAAAAAACATGTCTTCTTTTACAGACATTTTGTTGATGACTTGTTTTTTCTCTGGGCTGGTAATGCAGTAGAATTAGATATATTTTTTCAGCAAGTTAATTTACTATCATCTTTTTTAAAATTTACTATGACAGTCTCTCCTGAAAGTATAACATTCTTGGATGTTTCTATCCAACGTTTAAGAAATGGCAAACTCAATACAGGAGTGCATAGGAAATCATGCTTTAAAAATACAGGGATAGTATGCACCCTAGTCATATTTTTACCAAAATAGTAAAAGGGCAAGCTATACGTGCTTCGAGGTTGAATCCTATACAGATTAATTATATGACCGAATTAGATGAATTGCATAATAGACTAATAAATAGGAGATACAGAATGAAAGAAATCCTTGAAGCCTTTCAACATACTGAAAGGCTTAGAACAGGTAGGGCCTGTCCCATTTTCTCCGAAGATGGCAGTGCATTTTATAATGAGGATGGATTGAGAGCATCTGTAAGTCATAATAAAAAGCAGAAAGTATCATTGTACTTTACGCAAAATGTCCACCAAACTAAGCAGATTCTTCACAAACACTGGGATATCTTAACTGTGGACTCAGCTATTAAGGAAATTGTTGGGGATCACCCACAATTCCTTTTCAGAAATAAAAAGAATCTACATAGACTTTTTTGCTTTCCAAGCCATGAATGTCATCCTACTTCTATGAACTACACAGGTACACAACCGTGCAATAGATGTAATTTTTGTTCTAGTATTAGTACAACCAGCATGTTTTTACATCCAATTACCACAAGAGTTTTAATTTTAAAGTTAATGCTTGTGGGACTGAACATTGGTCTATATTGCGCGCTCCTGCACTGCTTTCTATGTCGGCAAGACCGACAGAAAATTAAAGGATAGAATAAGGGAACATATTTATCAGATACGCATTAGATCCACAATTAATGCTCTATCGAAACATGTTTTAGAGAATGATATTACACATGCATTTAAGTTTTTTGTCATATATATTAATGTACCCAATATTAGAGGTGGGGACATTAAAAATTACACTGAACAAATGGAAACTGGGTGGATTATTAGATTACAAGTGCATGTCTATCCTGGACTTAATGACAGGATCCCCCTCAAACCAGCACTTAAAAGTAGAAGATTTAATGTTTAATGAATTCATGCATTTTTATTTCAGTTTTTATTTCAGTTTTTTATCTTATATTTATTTTATCTTATTTAACTATTGCACAGTTGTATGCTGCTATGCTATGTAAGTTGTTTTATATATATATCTATATCTATATATATATATATATATATATATATATATATATATATAAATAGTTTTATTATATATAAGTTTTATATATTTATGTGTAAATATTCATTTGTGTTCTTAGTTGTATGTTGTTTTGATTTTATGTGGCATATACCTTTAAATGGTTGATTAGGAAAGGAACACCCATTAATTAAGAGCTCTGTATATAAGGTATGTCAGTTCAATGCAATGGTTTTGATGGTTTGAAAAGCGCTTGGGCGCTTATCCCTTTTTTACTTGAATAAAGGATTTGGAATTATTGAATATCCAAGACTGTTTTCAGTTTGTTTGAAGAGACTGTCAGCATTTTACATTTATAAATATTCTTTTGGTCTGCCAAAGACTTTAAACACTGCTACTCAATGCGGAACTTTGCTTTGGATTTATAGCTTTGGCTGCTTCTTTTACACACCTAGCATTGCCTACCAGCGATCAGCGAGGTGAACTTGTAAGTCAGCATTGTGCCTGGTTTGAACTTGAGCTGATGTTTTTGTTGATTTTATGCTGACTTTGTTCATTCTTTTTGCTCAAGTTCATTTTGTGCCAGTATTGCTGTTTACTTTTTTTACATATATATTTCAGAATGTTACAAAGGTCAAATAATATGAGTATTGGTTCAATAATAATGATGAGGAGCCACGGGTAACTTTAGAAAATGTCTGACGATTTCACAGCTACAGGATTAACTGGACAATAGACTGTTATAAAGTTTAATGTTAGCACAGATACATTTCTAACACATATTAATCTGAACATATATCAAAGGGTTTATATCAAAATTTTTGAACCGTTACTCCGTCAACTGTGTACTATCGCCGAACACGGAAGTTCGAAAAGCGGTATCCATGATGTCAAAAAACAATCTGGGCGGGGTTTTAACATGGGTTGAGGTAGGTGTTCGAGTATTATTCCAGTTTGCAAAACATCATACTACTTCAACCCCGTGACCAAAACTATTCAAATTATTTTTGTTATCGATCTTCGTGCAGCTTTCCATGTTCGACGATAATGGTGACGAAATGCGATGGCGTGATAATAACTCAATAATGAACCAAATAGGATAATTCAGCCCACCTTAGCAACAAATATGCTAATGATATATAAGGTATAATTAGAAACCATTCCCATATTTGGTGCTCATTTCAAGGCTTGAATAGATATAATAGCAGATAAACAATTATTTTCTATTAAAAAGTACTAATTATTTGGAAGCAAAAGCTTTGCTACTGAAGAACATTAGTTTAAGCTAAAGGAATAGGAATAAGTCAAAAGAAAAAAATGAGATAGGGAGTTAGAAAGCTGGCGCAATACCATGCCATAAATGCCAGTAATATACACTTATTTATGTAATAAAAGGGGCCAATAGTAAGAAGAGTGAAAAAGAAGGTCAGGAGGAGAGAAGTAGCAGTGATGATAAAATGTAGCTTGGCTTTGGTAGCCAGTCACAGTTATATCTTTATGAACTGAATGGCTTAACAAATTAGCAGTACTATTACTACATGTTGAGGCACATATGAGAATTTTTATGCCGTTCCTGTACTGTGATGTGGAAAAGTACTCTGAAGTTTTATCACTTCATTTAAGGTAAAATATCAGACTTTATTGTATTAGGATTTGCATGATGATTTAAAGTGTGGCTGTCAATAATGTATGTTTCAAGGGTGTAGTGTATGTAATGTAAAAATCAGCACCAAGGTGCTCTGTCACCTAGAGCTGTAGTAATTTTCGTGCATTTGTTTTCAAGTGGAATCTATTTCTAGATCTCAGGACTTTGCAAGCTGGGCTGGGCATTGTTTTAATCAGAGAGTGTTGTATATACAAAATGAGGTGTGAGAGTATAATTTTGCTATTGTTGATATTTGCTGAAATGTATTTATAATATTGTGTGTGAGCATTGGCTTCTAGGCTGTGCTGGAAAACTTTGATGTTTGATATCATATGATGATCTGAGCTTCATTGCTGTACAATTTTGTTTACAGGTTAGCTTGTGAAACTATACCCAGTAAATAGTTGTGGTAATAAAAAGTGCTTAGTTAATTATTGATTCTTGTCTTTTTATAGTGATAACTAGTCTTATACATGTTTACTTTTAGCAGTAAAAAAATACATCTCCAAACCTTTAAAATCTGCCTAGATTTCCTGAATTTGAGGAAGAATAGCTGCTGTAACAGCACTACATTTTATAAAGAAGTGTCAGGACTGAGCTTTATTGAGAAGGTTAATATAAGATGATATCCTCTGTGGATTCTTCCTGTAACTCTCGCAAATACAATTTACCAATGACCTCTCGTCACCGTAGTGACCTCACATCATGATACTGTGGTAATTTCTGGTTTCAGTCTCTGCCCAGTAACTTTGTCTCCACACCAACATCACTCTGCCTCCCCTTCACTACAGTAAAAGGTTCAATCCTCTATCACGCCTCTTCAAGCACCTCCACTGTAGTCAGAATAATTTCCATCTTTGGTCCAGCTCTTATCTTGTGCTGTTAGTCTCAGAGCATATTGAACCCAGCCTGTTGTTGTATTAACCGCGCCCCGTACTGTTCCCATAAGTTTCCTAAGCTTAATAGGAAATTTTGCATCCCAGAAACCACCTCACTCTCATACAAATCAGAATTAATTCAAAAGTGGCTCCTTACCTTTGGATCATAAATAACCAGATTTAAAACAATCATGGATTCTAGGGACACACACAGTATGAGAAAGAGCCACAACTCTGCCATCTCTACAGTGGTCTAGAATTGTCACAGCATCATTCAGGGAAGAAAGATAAATCTATCCACATCATTTATTCAGCATCTTTCTGGTGACTTGACACCAGAAAAATCCTCCACTGCCATTAATTTCCGTGGACCGATGTTCTGCTGTGATGACTCTGAAGGTGCTGGAAAGATGAAGGCAAAAGTAGGGATAGCTTTACACACCAGATTTTTCACAAATAGGTTTAATATAAAACTAGCTCCCCCACCATCAGTATGTCATATGAAAAACTGACCCAGATGAACATTTTTAACACCGTATTTCCATCTTTTCTGTCTTAATGGAGGACAAGCCACTGCCTAAGGGTACTTACTAACAAAAATCCACTACCATCAAGATATAGCTCTTACTTGAAGAGATTGGAATAATAATAATAATAAGCCACACAATATCCATGGCAACCTTCTGAAATGGTTCTTCAGTGACAGGCTAAGGCCCCAAAGCAGTCTTACTTTTGTCATCTGCATTTAAAAAATATTTGGTATTTTTGCAATGTCTGTTCCATACAAAGTTTGCAAAAACCTGTTTTTTTGTATACTTTATACCTATATTGCCCGAACAAGGAATCTCATGGACTATGGCTAGAAGTGTCTAACAGTAGGCCCTCTGGACTACCACCTACTGTGTTACTTCCTCCTACAGCCCTCCATCTGTGTCCATTCATGTACATACCCTTGTCTCTGGATACAGACTCCCTCTAACCTGAGAGTCACTAACCTCCTTGGATACCTCACTAAAGTTTTATAAGATAAGATCTGACAGGTATGCTTATCACAACTCCATGTCTCTCCCTGTTTATAATTTCCCTAGATTTCTTTCAGTAGGACATCTAGTATCATTTGATAACTGTGGCTTAGATTTATGCTTACTGCTACCAGCTATCCATTAGCCTGACGTAACTCCTTTCACAGTAAGTCTAGCACCCTTTGACACATTTAGCTTTGATTAATGCTTGCTACTATTACCCCATTTATTCCTGAAGCAACCACATCTTTATCCTCCATTCGAGTTGTGGGTACTTGCTAGGTGTCCCCAGAGATACCTTCCCCTATATGCTGGTCTGTACATTTGGCTGTATATAACTGAATATAGAAAGCTGAATCATAAAAGTAATTTCCTATCAAAATATCTGTAGGGGTATCATAAGAAACTTCCCCCAGCTTATCTCCTTGCCTCCCCCAGTCCAAATAAACCCAGTTCAATGACAGCTGAAAAGGTATCCATCCTATGATCTTTGCTGGAGTGGGCATCCCAGGAAAGTAAATCTCCTGTCTACAACTTCAGGCTTAACATAATTATGTCTGATGCAGTATCATCCTTAGAAATAGTGTCCTTACTTCATTTCTCAAGCAAAAGAAAAGGGTACTGGGCAATTGTGACACCTGATAACTGCAGTCACAAGACAACCCATCACTACTGTGTTGATGTGACTGTTTTCTCCTTGTGGTGGCTTTGTTCCCCACCCCTCTCTACTGACATTTAAGCAGTGCACATCCAACTTGATTATATTGGAATAATTTAATCCAAGCACATCACCCATTACTGGAAACAGTGACACCCCCCTTTGCCTGTAGAACATGCTGCAACTGAGTAGGCTACCAGCCATGAATTCTGTTATGCCCAAATGCAACCCTAGGGAATGTTTCCTGCTTGCTAAACAGAGGTCAGCCTTTTTAAACATCTCTCATTATTTGAGTTACATTTTCAGTCTGTCAGCTAGACTCTGATATTTTCAGGCAAACTACTAAAGCACAAATGACAGCCTGAAGCATTCATCTCTCCCACATTCAATATGTGATCCACACACAAGCAGTTCAATGTGTACAAGGAAAATGCCTTTTATCTATTCATCTATCTATCTATCTATCTATCTATCTATCTATCTATCTATCTATCTATCTATCTATCCAGGTAAATGGGCTGGTCCACTAACCATTTTCATGAAAACAATAAGCTGCTTTGGTAGCTGAATGATTATAGCCAATAATGATCTGAGGGTCTAGGTTTGAGGCCTTAATTAAAGCATTAATTTTATTAGTGTACCCTAGACTTCTTACTATGTCCTGTGCTTCTAAATGCGTTTCCTACTGACATGGCATTTTAATTGTATTCTTAATCCTGGGAATTTAGCTGATGCAGTCTGTCTCTTTCTATTTCTTTGGATTACATTATGGGTATTAAGCTGGGGAAGGAAGAGGATCCCAGCACTAATTTAAGGCTGTGTTTCACTGAGCATTGCTATGGGCTAAAAAATGGTTTACAGACTAGCTCTCTTTACCTGGTGGAACATAAATAATTCATAAATAAATATATCAGAAATGGGCATGTGCACCTCCTCTTTCCTCACTGGGTTGAACTTGGTAGACAAAATAAATGAAAATAAATAGATAAAGAGAGGAAATCTCATCAACAAAGGGACAGTAAATATAAATATATATATATATATATATATATATATATATATATATATATATATATATATATTTACCTGTACAAGTCTACTGTAATTTAACATTTGTTGACCGGGAAAGTCTGACTAGGACATAGGCTATGTTCAGCAGAGGCCTGGGGAGAAATGCTGCAGATGCATGTCTTTGACATGTGGAGGAAACTTGAGTACCCAGAAGAAACCCACGCGAATGCAGGGAGGACATGGAAACTCTGCACAGAAGGCACCCCAGCCAAGAATCAAACCAGAGAACCTCTTGCTGTAAGGTGACAATGTTAACCGGTGCAACACTGTAAATGCTGTTTAACTGTATCACAAGGCTTTCTTTAGTTATGTTAGGAACCTGGGTGGGAATTCCCAGATATGCTCAGAATTAGTCCAAAATGACAAAAAATACACCAAACCCACAGACATTACCAACATCCTAGCTGACAGGTTCAGCACAAACTTCTCCCCTTCCCACCAAAGGGCAAATATCTATCCCAGAAGAATGCTGCCTCCCTGACATCTCAGATGCTCAGGTAAGAGCTGCCTTCCAAAGCAAAAACACAGCATCAATGGGACCAGACGGTGTCCCGGGCGCCCTACATGAACTCCAAGAAGAACTAAACCCAAACATAAAACTACTGTTCAGTCTCAGCCTTACTACAGGATATGTACCCAAAGAGTGGCGTACATCAACAGTGGTCCCTCTCCACAAAGGTGGTGCCTCAACGGATCCTGGAAACTATCACCCCATAAGCTTGACTAGCTTGGTCTGCAAAGCTATGGAAAGGATCATCATGGACCTCATAAATAAAGATATTGGGGACCTACAGACACTGGATCCTACCCAGTTCGGCTTTGTTAAGGGCAGATCCTGCCTCTTAAACCTGGTCGATTTCTTTGAAACAGTCACCAAGGCCATTGACGAGGGGAAGGTGGTCCACACAGCCTACCTGGACCTTGCAAAAGCCTTCGATACAATACCCCACTGGGGCATTATAGATAAGCTCACCAGCTTAAATATAAACCCCTATGTCACTAGATGGGTTGCAAACTGTCTCAAGGACAGAACCCACATGGTTAGAATTGCTGGAGCCATGTCAGACTCCAAACCAGTTACAAGTGGCATCCCACAAGGCTCAGTCCTGGGACCTCTCTTGTTCGGTATATATTTCGGAGGTACAAGCTAACATGGAAGGACTGTGGCTGACCAAGTTCGCAGATGACTGCAAACTGGGTGCCATAAGAGACTCTCCAGCCGACACAAGCATCCTACAAAAGGGCCTCATAGAAACAGACAACTGGTGCCAGAGCCATGGCCTCAAGCTAAACGCCAAAAGTGTATAGTCATCCCTTTGGCAAAACAAAGTGCCCACAAATTACCACATAGGTGGTAATCCATTAATGAAGAAGTAATTAGGGACCTGGGGTCCCAAGTTGATAGCAATCTCTCATTTGACAACCACGTGGCCAAAGTGGTTAGAAAACATTTTATATAGCCCACCTAATGATGAAGGGATTCACATCTAGATCAGGGGAGGTCATTGTGCCTCTTTACTCATCCCTCATCAGGCCCATAATTGAGTACAATGCCTTTGGGATGTACCCTACCAGACACCTGCAGCAACTGGAAAGACCCCAAAAGTACTTCACCAAGAGGGTCAAAGGGCTCAAACAGATGCCATATGCTGCCCGGTTAAAGAAACTCCAGCTCTACTCAGTGGCATACCGCCTGCTCAGAGGCAATCTGTGCCTGACGTATAAAGCCGTGTCCAACCCGGAATTAATGGACATGCTGCACCTCAGAAAATCCAAATCCCATCGAGCTATGCGCCGAGACTTGAACCTCAGCACTGAAATAAATAGGACATGCTGGAGGGACAGATTCATAACCCAGAGGCTCCCTTCACTCTGGAATAAAATCCCAGTCTAGGTTAGGCAGAGTCCCTCATTGACTCTCTTCAAGAGGAATCTTGATGAGTGCATGGTAGATAGTAGTTTTACCGGTATCACTTCTGTGTCACTGTTAGACAGAGGCACAGTATACTAACCTCGAAAAAGGGCATAGCAAAATTCATTTAAAATGAGTGGAGAAAGCCAAACACACTCTGGCTAGGCTTATAAATGCCCTAGGGCAGATAGCCTAGTATGAACCTATGAACCTATGTATATTGTAATATCTGTATATTGTAATTACTGTTTGAATTACTAAACTTATTACTGCAATGCCGGTGGCCCAGTCAGACTATCCCGGTAAACAAATGTTAAATTTTGTGTGTGTGTGTGTGTGTGTGTGTGTGTGTGTGTGTGTGTGTGTGTGAGTGTGTGTGTGTGTGTGTGTGTGTGTGTGTGTGTGTGTGTGTGTGTGTGTGTGTGTGTGTGTGTGTGCCTTCTGTGGAAGGTTGGGCGCCGGGCTGGCAACTCGACACCGTAAGACTCCACTGCCAATCATGAGCGGACAGTGATCCGCTGTGGCAACACCTAACTGGGAAAAGCTGGAAGAAGAAGAAATATATATAAATATATATATATATATATATATATAAGATATATATATATATATATATGTATATATCTATATATATATATATATATATATATATGTGTGTGTGTGTGTGTGTGTGTGTGTGTGTGTTATATGTATATGTATATATATATATATATATATATATATATATATATATATTTATATATATATATATATATATATATAGATATATATATAATATATATATATATATATATATATATATATATATATATATATATGTGTGTGTGTGTGTGTGTGTTTATATACAATTTTCTTAAAAATTCAGTGATTTAGTTGCCTTTTACTATTTTACTAGATATTTTTAAAGTCTGAACATTAAAATTAAAAGTAAGTGCTTAAACGACTTCCATTTCATCTCAGAAAATAAAACCTCTGAACTACTTTGCATTGCCCCTTTAAATGGAGGCGGTCACTTCTCAATACATTCTACTTCCTGTGCTCTGAAAATGGAACTTCAATTTTTTGTTGCTAGTAACATGGCTTGCAGATTGTGGGCTGTAATTATCGCTAAAGTATGTCAGGTTGTCTGAAACTCTATTGGTTCTGTATTGTTGACACCAGCTGAATAAAGTCTGTGTTAACAGGATTTTATATAGTCTAACAAAGCTTTCCTCTTATGAGTATAGACAGGAGCTTCAAATTGAAAAGGACTGAATTGAAAGTTGGTCGGTATGGTTCAAAGATCCTAAGTACTGAAGCTGAGGCATTTAATGCAGGAAACAGACTTTAAAGCAAAGGACAAAATGCAGAATCTGTGTGCTACAAATGGAGGAACAGAGCAGTGCTGTGGGGAGCACAGACGGAGACTGGAGTTGTTCTGCCAGGAGGATGAGGCCTTTATCTGTGTCCTGTGTGTTCCTAGGCATTCATATCACAGTTTTGTGTTCCTGCATGAGGCAGTCCGTCTGTATAAGGTAAGGGGTGATGCGTGATGAATGTTAAGTAATTTGGCTCCATTTGGATGAACTAACAAAAGAATTATCCTCCAAAATTTTTAGCCTGGATTTTTTTTTTCCTTGGTTAATGAACAGTGTATGCATATAAAAAAGTAATTGTTTTCTGACACAAAGCAGCTTAGAAAGTGTGATATTAAGTGACATAGTAGAAGGTTATGTAGGAAATGTTTGTTTTTTTTTTGCTAATTACACAAAGTTATGCAGCATGCCTGATATACAAGCAGGTTCAGAAACAACAGAAAGTTTAATTGTCAAGGTGAAAGAGATGGTGTTAAGCATGATAGCTCAAATTCAGTGCATCTGTGAAGTCAAATAAATTGAAATAGTGCAAAGTGTTTTGGGAAAATGCTGGCATTAACAAGTGAGGAAGGGGGCAGGAATTTGTCTTATCTGATTATCTAAAGGTATGCAGGCATTTATGAGGGGGAACATCAGTAAACGCTGTTGAAACACTAGGCTGTGTACAAAGATGCATGGTAAAATAAAACAAAGTTATTGCGCCTTATACAGACAGATCTCACATAAACTGCCAATCAGCAGTTCTATAGACCTCAACTTTCTAAGGATGTGGATAGTTTGAAGGCAGTTTAGTACTGCATGAGAAAATGGTGCAGGGACTACACCAGGTGTCATACAAGATAACCTCCATGAACTTACTTTTTATGCATACATATACATAAGATGTTACTGTGCCTCTGTCACTACTAGACAGAGGCACATAAATAATTCAAAGTCTTCACTGTGTCACTACTAGACAGGGCACAGTATTCTAAATCTATTCTGTACACTTTGTACCATTACATGGGGTGGCAAAGCATCACTATGGCTAGGCTTATAAATGCCCCATGGCAGATAGCCTAGTACCAAACTATGAACTTTAATAAATATCTCACAGACACACACATGCACACACATTCTTGAACAAAGGAGGTATAAAAAAATTTAAGCACCACAGAAGTGGTAGTAGAGTCCATGTGGTTGCCATATTAAAAACAAAATGAAAGATGTCACTGAACAAGAGGACACAATCTGAAGACACAGCTCAGAGGAGTAAGAGGAAAGATTATTTCACGGAAAAGGTGATGAATGATTTGTACAGTGTAACTGTAAAAGTCACACTATTAAAACAGTAAATGAGTTTAGAATGTGAATCGGATATAAATGAGCTCTTGGATGTGATCAGAAATGTAAAGTAAGCTGTTTCATCTAAACAGATAATGCCACTCTGGAGATGAAGTGGGTCAAACTTTCCTTATCTGGTGCCTTAATCTATGTTTCTATAGCTGAACCATGTGTAAAGCATAAAGACACTCTGCAAATATTTTTGCTTGTAGGACTGTCCTCTTTCTGAAGTATCTAATTAATGTGGCAGTCCCTTCATTTTGCCCTGAAAGATACAGGCAGCATGTTTTAGTTGAGCTGTTGTATGGAGCTGGCCTGTATTATGTCAAAGCAGCTGTTTTCCATGTTAACTTGTAGAAGAAAACAGGCATGTCAACTAAAAACAACTTTATATCTAAGTATACAGTGATATTTATTAGTAGTAAGCAGTAGAATGCATCTGGAGTATTTAGGGAAGCAGTAGAATGCATCTGGAGTATTTAGAGTTTAATGTACACTATCATTGTAATATATATAACCAGAAAAGTAAAAATTTAAATTGAGATTCTTAAAAAGCATAATGTGTTAATTGAATCTGTGTATTGTGATGATGTACATTGTAGGCCACATCAGAGTCTCAGGCTGCACCATTGTGCTGTCTGGTGAAGTACTGCAGCCAACATCATATGCAAATGAATGTATAATGATTTGAGTAGCATTATAGTAATAAGACTAATTAGAAATGCAAATGAGTGAACAACATGGCTGAGTAATTCAGAAGTGTATAAAACTTGCTTAACATCGGGCATCAGTTTGCCCATGTGTATGTCATTGTTTCTTGATGAACAGAGACTAAGGCCTTGCTAGGAATAGCACCTGCATTAGCGGGACAGTATATTTTGGTTGCCATTTTTATAGTCTGTATAATCAATGGTATGCCTCATTGCTCCCCATGTCATAAACTGATCTGACCATTCCTAACATACCATCACCACCTCTTTAAGGACATAATCAAATGCTATGCTGTGGACAAGAGACAGCATGTGAGAGCTTGTAGACATGTGCCATCATCACATGGAATCCCCATGGTTTGGGTTTAACAGTTCCTGACAGCATTACAGTATGGGTAACTTTGACTATTCTTGTTTCTGGGCCTTCCACTGGCCATCATGGGATACAATGGGTGTATCACAGGCATCTCCCTGACATTAGTGGTCTATATTATCTAATCGAAGAGGCATTACAGGGAATGCCTCTTCATTGACCCCTAAAGAGCGAACCACCAGTTACACGAAAGGCCAGATCAGCTATTTTATTTATTTAATTTTCCCCCATAGGGAAAACGATCACTGATCCAGCTAGAAATGAAACATCCCTAAAAACATCTTAAAACCCCACACCCCTAACTAAATATACAAACTCCAAGATCACACTACAGTGGGGAAAGGGGCAAATTCACGCTGATAGCCAAGTGTTTTTTCCCTTGGGGGAAAAAAAAATCTCTGATTTGGCCGTTCACATAACTGGCTGTTCACTCTTTAAGGGTTGATGAAGAGGCATTCGCTGTATTGCGTATTTGATTAGGTAATATAGACCGAAATATTAGTTCATTAACATTTTTTATACCACAGCATAAAGAGGGGCATATGTGGTTCCACAGAATGAAGAGGAGAGGAGCACCACTAAGACATTCTTTGAAATGGCTCATTACCTTAAAGTTTGGAGGAGCCACTGATTGCATGTTCATAGGGTGTACTAGGCTAATGCCCTGGGGCCTTTAAGTCCTAACATATGATTACCTGGCATAGTGCCACTCGACCTTAGTTCCCAGTGCCTCTGTCGAGTAGAGCCACTGGAGTTATCCCCAGGGTGAATTTTCTGTTTCCCAACCACTTCAAGATTTCTCTTGAAGAGGGTCAGCGAGATGCTCTGCTTGACATGTATGGGAAGTCTGTTCCATAGCATGGGAGTCTCTGGGTTATGAACCTGTCCCCCAGCATTTTCTGTTAATTGTGGTAATGAGGTTGAGGTCTCTGGAGCATGTGATGGAGGGATTTGGATTTCTTTAGATGTAGCATTTCTAAAGAGCTGGTCAGACATGGCTTTGTAAGTCAAGCAGAGATTGCCTCTAAGCAGCTGATATGAGACGGAGAATAGTTGGAGTTCTTTAAGTCTGTCCATACAGGAGAAGTGTTTAGGGCCTAGGCTCCTCGTTGTGAGGTATTTTTGCGGCCGCTCCAGTTGTTGCATGTGTCTAGTGAGGTACATGCCAAATGGGGCATTGTACTCAATGATTGGCCTAATGAGGGAAGAGTAGAGGGAGACAATGACCTCTATTCCTGGATGCAAAATCCTTGGTAATGAGACGTGCCACATAGAAGGACTTTCTGACCACAGTGGCAATGTGGTGATCGAAAGAGCGGTTGCTGTCAACCTGTGTTCCCAGATCTCTTAAACACCTTCTGTGTTCAGTGGACTAACATCAGTGTGGTAATTCATGAGAACCGGGTTTTTCCCAAAGGAGATGACACATTTTTTGGCATTGAGCTTAAGACCATGGTTCTGACACAAGTCGTTGGTCACAGTGAGACCATTCTGTAGAATGTCAACATCACTTGTGGAGTTAGTAATAGTGCCCAACTTGCAGTTGTCTGAAAACTTTATCAGCCAGTCTCTCTGTGTTGGCTTGAACTTCATTGAAGTAAATACCAAATGGGAGAGGACCCAGGACCGAATCCTGTGGGACTTCACTTGTGAATAGTCTGCAGTCTGACTTGGAGTCGGCTACTTTCACACTGTGGGTTCTGTAAGCCAGTTTGCAACCCACCTAGTGATATAGGGGTTGATGCTAAGCTTAGTGAGTTTTTCTATGATTCCGGAGTGGGGAATGGTATCAAAAGCCTTGGCCAGATCAAGGTAGGCTGTATGAACCACTTTGCCTTCATTCACAGTTCTGGTGACTGACTCAAAGAAGTCAACAAAGTTGAGCAGGCATGATCTATCCTTCACAAAACCAAACTGTGTGGGATCCAGAGTTTGGAGATTCCCTATATCCTTGTTTGTTTATTAAATCCATGATGATGCGTTCCATAACTTTGCATATCAGACTCATCAGGCTAATGGGGCAATAGTTCTTAGGGTCTGTAGTCACTCCTCCTTTGTGGAGATGGATGACTGTAGCAGTGCACCATTCGGTAGGGACAAAGACTGAAGTGAGGGTGTGACTGAACAGGCTACACAGGTGAGGTGCCAGTTCACTCTGAAGTTCATGTAGAACACAACCAGGGATATTTTCATGCCCCATAGAAGCTGTATTCTTGGCCTTGGACAGTGCTGTTTTAACCAATGCAGCAGTAATACTGGGTGCCTGGAAATCTACTGGTATTGTGATTGGCCCTTTTGGGGGGAGAGAGGGATAAAGTTGGCATTGAATCTGTCAGCCAGTATATTGGCAATATCTGTTGGTTGGATAAGGATCCATTGTGCAGAAGCTCAGAGTAAATATGGGTATTGTCGTGGAGATTGTTTACATAACTATAGAAGGCCTTGTGGTTTTCTTTACTATCTGCTGCAATTCTGTTTTTATAGCTAGCTTTAGAGGATTTCATGAGGTATCTCAACTTTTTGTTGAGGCTGATAAGGAGTTTTGTTGAGACTGATAAGGGAGTTTTTCAGTCTTGGGAGTTCACCTTATTCCGATCAGTTTCCTCCCCGTTGTAGAGTTTGTTTATGGCAGGGACCACCAGATTGGCTTCCTTTTTGAGGAGAGCGTCTTGGTTCTGTTGGGTATGGTGAGATCCATGCATGTTGTGTATTCAACAATGCACTGGTGTATGATTCTGCGGTCACACAACTATTTTCCATTTGTATGGGTGCCGTGAAGTTAGCCACCTCTGTTTAGGAACCCAAAGTTAGCTTTGGAGAAGTTTTTCATGGTGATTTCCTTTGCACGGGGCGGGGGGGGATGTGGATTTCCAAGATGATTAGCTTGTGGTCGGATCTAACCAGGGAGGACCTGACTATTGGTGTAGAGCAGTGGTCGGCCATATTAGTAATGACCAAGTCAAGGATGTTGCTCTAGTGGGGGGTAAGAATTAGCTGGTCCAGGGCATTAGAATTAATGAACTCCAGGAAATACTGGGCAAGTGTATTGGTACATGAGTAGTTTTCCCAGTTAATGGAGGGGTAGTTGAAGTTGCCCAGTATGAGAGTGTTAGGTTGGAACCTAATCTTCTCCAGGTTGCTTATGAACATGGAGTGCAAGTCTTGGGACATGGTTGGGGTCCTATAGCAGGCTACGACCTGAATCACTGTCTTACCCAATGTCAACTGCACTTGAAGTATCTCTGATGCATTATGTTGGGTTACCAGTCTGGAGGTGTGCGCATCCTTTATGAATATGGAAACACCACCACCTTTGGAGCTTCGGTTCAAGTTCTGCGGCTGAAAGATGTGGAACGATTTTTAGCCTGGTAGTGCAGGGGTGCTTTCTGCTGCCTTGAACCAGGTCTCTGTTAATGCACAAATGTCAGTTTTCTTTATTTTAAGTGGCTTTTTTGCGAGTGGGATTTTGAGATTTAGACTTCTTAGAGCTTGAGAGAGT